>NW_027468859.1:33159890-33264890 GCF_046254945.1 Alosa pseudoharengus | reverse complement strand
TGCTTTTCTTTCAACAGAATTAAACACTTGAATGTATAGAATGAATGTTCTGTTGACATTGCACAGAGAAAGGGGAAATATAGGCTACTTCTCAGATTCACAGAGAGCTGACTTTTAATAAGTATGCTGAACATGAGTCTATTTTTTTCTAACTACGTGCCGCTATCACGTCTGGTGTAGCTACTTCCATTAGCGGAAGCTAATTGTTGCAGCAGACGCAACGCAAATGGCACGCTTTAGTTACGTGCCTGATGTAGCTTAGCCCTTAGGTATGTTTCTATTTTCTCTGTTTGATAAGGACACGCTGTGGGACCACCACACTCCACCCCATGACCCCAGGCCAATGGCATGTCCAAATTTAAAGAGTAACTGCCTCTAAACTTTACACCACCACTTCAGATAAAAATGGCTGATACATGAGCAAGTCAACCACAGGTTGTTCTACAGGAAGCAAATGGAGATGTGGTCAACAACAACAACAACCACAGCCTCAGTCATTTATAGACAAACACAGTGTTAACCAAAGTTAGAAGCTTAGAATCACTTGGGTCTATAGATATTATACTATCACAAGCTCTATACATAACAGCATATAAAGACATATAAAATGGGACAGAAAAGAGCCAAAATATATACCAAATTACGTCAGTAATAATATAACCATTACGTCAGTCACATTTTCACATCCGTGAAGGAAGTAGCAGTTCTATGCATGTGGTATGTAAGTCTATGTGTGTATGCTGTGAATTCCTGTTCTCAGCTGCATGCCATGCATTGTATACAATGGCGTATAATAACAGTTCTAGCATGAACAGTACTAGCACCTATGGGAACCAGATTGGCAGTGGTGTAATGGGTCTGTGTTTTGCATTGGGCATTCCTGGAAATATAATGACTGTTGTTTTCATATTGCGCCACTTCAAGGACAACTTCTCTCTGCATCTCATGCTGAATCTGGCAGCCTCAGACATTTTGTGCCTAATGACTCTACCAGTGTGGATCTACTATCTCCTGAATGGCTGGATATTTGGATCTGCCTTCTGTAAGGTCTTCTTCACTCTGGGCACCATCGCCATGAACACCAGCGTGTTTACTGTAACTCTGATGAGCGTCCAGAGGTACGTGGTGGTTCTGCACCGAGACCAGTGGGCCAAGCTGGGAAGGACAGGAGAGAGGGCTCTTCTGCTGTGCGTTTGGGTGCTGGCGTGTGTTCTATCAATCCCGAGTGCACTTACCGCAGACACCAGGGGAAAGGAGTCCAAACTGAAATGCCGTCGGTGGTCCAAGTCAGATGAGGAGAGACTAACAATTCTTTTATTTGAGTTTCTTCTAGGGTTTGTTGTTCCATTTTCTATTTTGGTCACCTCTTACTGTCGTCTTCACACAAAAGTCAACAAGAGTGTCTTCTTCAGGAACCCGCGACTGACCAAGCTGATTACCAGAATCATGCTGGCTTTCTTCATTTTTTCATTTCCAGTGTATCTTCTGTTTCCAGTGGAGATCTTGGCACTTGCCCTCAAACCATTTCACCTCCATGTCTCTGAGAAAATAATGGCCTTCAAAGGGGCATGTGCCAACATTGCCATCAGCCTTATTTTCATCAACAGTTGTGTGAACCCTTTTCTTTATGCCTTTGCATCCAAGAATCTTTTTGCAGGTGAGAAGCCAAAAAGTAGTGACAATACTGTGTCTGTGTGTGACTGATGGTAACATAATAGGGTCATAGTTGATATGAAATTCAGTTGTGATACAAACCTATTGATAGATATGTGGTGGGAAGTTATTCTTCTCTAATGTTTGTGAATATAGTGTATGGTGCATTCCTTCCAATCTTGATTACAGAGCTCAGTGCATTAGATGGACTGTTTAGTGATGTAACAATTGATCATAATGAAATAATATCAAGAATGTGTGTGGATGGTCTATTTAAGCTGTGACTGTGATGAGAACTGAAAACACAGCGACGTAGAATGTGGTTTGGACAACAGCAGAAAGTTTCGGCACACAGGATGGCACATAAGGCCGGGGCAACCCACTTCTTATTTGAAAGTGTTTTGATGACTTCTTTAAAATAGCCATAGAGTTCCAATTCAAGAAGATGGGCGAGTATATTGTATATTAAATACCAGTCAAGTCACAGCTTGACCACCGTATAGTGTGAGCACCTTTTCAGACAGTATTTCGGTGAAGGTCCTGTGTTTTCTACATTGTGCATTATCTTCTTTACATTTTATGTTAATGTTTCTTTTTGATCAGCTTTAGATGATAAGGTTTCTACTGAATTCTTTAAATGTCATTATAAAAAATTATGAGCCATTGTACTCATTGTACTGAATAAATGTGTACACACACAAAATGATAAATGACCCCAGACTCTTAAGTACATAGAACTAAAAGAAGTCAAACCAATCATGCTTGTCGTATGAAATTTAAGACGTATCTTGTAAAAAGGCATTAACCAAATTGGGTGTAAACATAATTTCAGCCTACTGTGAGTGCATCTAAGTGTACCGACGTATTGTATTTACAAAATATGCCAATGTTCGGTAGATGCACAGATACAACAGGATTTTAATACCGTATGTCATTGTTTCATTATTCCATCTATAATGAAAACTCCATTGCAATCAAATGAAATCCACAAGACAAAAGTGTAAAAAAAGTGTCATGAAACAGGCTCTCTCCTTAGTTTAACTAAATACCTATCCGTATAACAGTATGCCAAAGACTGGCAACCATTTTGCAACAAGTCTAGGGAATTTGTGTTCCAAAAGGATTTTTTGAAATCCAAGTTTTGTGGCATGTGGTGGACATTGTGTTAATTGGTCTGGGAGCATAATAGATTTAAATATATTTAAAAAATGCTAGAAAATCTTAAAAAAGGAGAAGTTGGAGTTGTTTTAATTTTCAATGTTAAATGAATGTTGAACATTAAACAAACTTTACTGTGGTAAAGACTTTCAGGTGTCTACATAAATGTAAGACAGCCAGTGATCTTGATTTCTTTGTTATGCATGCATGTTCCTTTTTTGTTATAATTTGCAGAGTCAATTATCAGATTATCAATTACCAGAGCTTATAGCCTCCTTTACCGGATGTGCAATATTATTTATCAAGGTCTTTTGACACACGGACATACACTATGAACATCCATTTTAAAGGCAACATGGTAGCTGTCAGAAAGAATGTCTTAAGCCGTCCTTACACCAGATTTGGGAAAGATTCTTGAAAGATTGTAGCCTAGTCTTTTGAGTAAAGCATGAATGGCGCTCATTAGTTAAAAGACTCCAATCTTTCAAGAAACTGTCCCAAATCTTGTCATTCTTCTTATGTATGGGTAGCATTAGTTGACCAGAGAGAGATTTTTCTATTACTGTGCTAGTGTATAACCCACAACCTCACAGTGTGCTGTAATGCTTAGGAATGGAATGTGTGTACCACGGCTTTGCACTGATTTAATATGATGGGTTGGCATTGCCTTTATACAGTTATTCCACTGTCAACCAAATCAGCTGTAATTTGTTGTCATTCGCCATGAAAACAAATTGCACAAACAACTGTGCAGAGAAAATATCTACCTGCCAGATTATGTGACCCTCCAATCAGACGTGGCTCCCAAGACGTTGTTGTACACCTGCCCTGCAGCCTTTAAGGAGTGGCACAGACAGTGTGAGTCATTCGCCACGACAGCTTCAGCGCTGCTAGCGTTTATGTGCGTGAGGGCCTCGACTGCATCAGCTGGTTTAGCTGAGTGCACAGGGCTTCTTGAAAGTCATCTGGGTTTATTGGCCTGAACGTGATGAGCCATGATGTGGGTTTATGCGTGTGGTAAGCATTGACCTGCTCTGCTCTCAATATTTCACCAAGCTAATATGATGCAGAGTTAATGCTACACAGCATAGGCACTGAGATGAAGTCATCTTCAAGAAATGGTCCATTTAAAAAGTCTTTTTAAACAAGCATTAAATATGCATCTTGACTAAATTGTGGATCTTATCTTATGATACTGTTCGGACTCTACATTTGATTAATTTATGTTAAAGCAATTAACAAAGTATACATTGTGAACCTTAAATACATGTTTAGTATATATGACATTTTACAATAAAATATGATATATATTTCAGTGTACTTTGGTTGCACACCTTTTCACTAGAGGCCTAATATATCCCTCCCCTCTATGTGTGTTTTCCACTGAACTTCTAATCAACATGCAGCTGTGGCTCCCTAATAGGAGCCAGCAGTGACCTTTCACAACCCCAAATGTTTGTCTGAAAACCCCTAAAGGTCAACGACCTTATCAGCGACCTGAGCCAAGCACACTGCTGAAAATACATAGGTCTAATAGCCACTGGTGGCAATGGCAAACACCAGGCAAATGCAAAACACATACTCAATGCACATCGCATACTTAATGATCACCACTGTGATCACTGTGGATTATTCTTAATTTTCAAGAGGGAAATGAATATGAAATTGTTTCTTGTTTCATTTATTGAATTTATTGAATTGTTTATTTTAAAAGGTCTCAATGCAGATTTAAATCACTGGCAAAGGTTTATCAGTGTCTATAGCTCTGGTGGGAATGAAGAGGCTTGAAAAGCAAGCACCACATCCTGAAACCAAGAGCGATGGAGCAAGGAAGTAACACACACACACACACACACACACACACACACACACACACACACACACACACACACAAAGAGACACACACACACACACACACACACACACACACACGCACACACACACACAGACATCCTCCCCCATCCGTAGCTTCAGGTGACGGAAACAGGCCTGCGGACTTGTCTGGACACTCTCCGCTGACAGGTCTGAACCCGGGCTCACCTCTGACCCTTGAGCTTGGTGGACGCATTCGTCCAAGACCCTGATAGATGGGGAGACGAGGGGCTGGACGGGGAATGGAGGTCCAGGAAGGGCAGGGAGAGGAGGAGGGGGGGGGGGGGGTATGGGCAGATGGTGGCCCAGCGACAGGCCCTCTGTGATGGATAGCAGAGAGAGGTGTCTGGGCCTCTGTCTCCAGTAGCTGGAGGGACAGGATCTGCAGCCAACCCCCAGGCTTATGAGGAAGCTCCCAAACACTGGTGATGTCTTTTTTCCCTTCATCTCTCTCTGATCTATTTATTTCCTTCTCTGTCCTTTTCTTCCCTCTCTCTCTCTCTCTCTCTCTCTCTCTTTCTCCCTGTCTCTCTCCCCTGTCTCTGCTGATCATTTCCCTCTCCATGATCACTTTTAATTTATCTTTTTCTCTGCAATCTCTGTCTCTTTCTCTCTCTCTCATTCTCTCCTACAGGCTTTACGGATATGTCGGAGAGTTAAACGGAGTGACTCTCTCACTCCAGATGGCAGTGCTGCAAAAAATAAACACTCATCCATCACTTTGTGAGTTCATTCCAAGAAGCCCAGATTCCCCCCTCAGCTACTCCAACATTACCCATTCAGACGCTTCCCCTTTAGCACAACTGTCTGGGCACTTTGTAGTGAAGTGGTCCTAGATGCCATGTGTAATTTGCAACTTCATGTCCAATGCAAGTGGGATCTTTTCAGAGCATAGGGTTTTTGTGTGGACTTTTGTTTGCAAGAAGTGTGTGTGTGTGGTCATAAATGATCTTCAATTCTTTTGTATACAAACAAGTGGGGGTCAAAAAGGTCAACCCAGACCTTCTCTAATATTTTCAGAATGGATAAGGTTCTTTTTTGCTTTTCATTTCTCTTTCTTTTCTTTCTTGCTTTTCATTTCTCTTTCTTTCTTTCTTTCTGCCTTGCTTTCTTGCTTTCTATTTGCTTTTATTATTTACTAATTTCTATTTTTTTTAGCTTGGTCTCTGTCTCTCTTTTTTATTGAACTAAAACTATCCACATTCAACATCCCTCCCCGTGTGTGTAAACACTGGAAAGCCATCTCCGTGTGGACTTGTGTTATGCTAATAAAGCATCTCTCCTCCCCACTTCTCACAGATTCATTTACGGCCAGAGCGCTCCTCTGGCACAACAAATAAGCACTCCTGTTGCAAAGCCGTACACACACGCGCGAGAGGCAATAAAGAAGCAGCGCACAATATTTCTTGGTTCCTTTCAACAATATTATTGAACCATCAAATAAAAATAAAAACTTCCACAGAATGTCTCCGTGCTGCTCGGAGAATCTCGTGGCAGTGTGTGGCTCTCGGGAGGTTTGGAGGCTTCTACTGAACCGACGTTCCAGGAATATTCAGAAGTCTTCCCCGAAGTCCCCAAAGAGAGTGTGTGTGTTTGTTGTGTCATTACGTTCTCAATGGAATATTGTCTTGTCATGAAAACTAACAGCCCAGAATTTGCGCTGCTCCCCCTGGACAGGAAGTTAGTGAGTTTGGGTACCCCTGCTGTAATGTTCCAATTCCAGCCATTTATTCTCAGTGTTGGCTCCTATACTTCAGGCAAAACGGCTCTGTTCAGCTGGGGCTCTATTAAGTCAGTATATCATGACCTCTGCAGTGGCTGCCTTGACTTTCCCACATAGCTTTTCCATCTCTGTCGACCAGTTGAGACGAAACAACCTCACTTTCTTCAGCGCAATTGACCACAAAGTATCACTTCTTCCACGACTCAAGTCGTGCTCAGGATTGGATTACCATGCAGAGCCCAGGGCAAAAACCCATACCCCCAAGGTGTGCCAATGACTTCCCATCTCTCTCTCTCTCTCTTCCTCACTCTCTCTCTCTTACTCCATTTGAGAAGGAGGCCTTGGAGAGACAGGCCCTGTCACTTGAGCTTTGAGGGGAGGTGACAGGCGCACAGCTGAAGCCTGAAACGTGCTAATGGCTTGGCGTGAGTGAGGAGAGTGATGGCATCGAGAAAGTCTGGTCTCTCTCTCTCTCTCTGTCCCTCTCTCTCTCTCTCTCTCTCTCTCTCTCTCTCTCTATGTCCCTCTCTTCCACTCCACCACAACAGCACACAGTGTGTCACTGCACGCGACCACGACTGAGAACTTGACTGCTTTAAACCAGAGACTTTCTAATGAGGAGACACAGCACTCAAAAAATCCTCCACAGAAATGCAAAAAAGTCGAAATGTGAATACATTGTGTCAACCATGTGGTGTGTTGTTAATACATCGTGCCAATCATGTGTTGCGATCTCGCCGCTGGAGCAAGGTTGGTGTCGTGAAGCCTTGCGCACACGACCAAAAGGCCCAAAAAGCATTACAATGGCCACCGAGTGGAGGGACATGCCTAAAGGGGCTTTATTTAAACCCAGTGTGAAGTGTGTGTGTGTGTGTGTGTGTGTGTGTGTGTGTGTGTGTGTGTGTGTGTGTGTGTGTGTGTGTGTGTGTGTGTGTGCGTGTGTTTTCATGAGTGTAAGATTGGCAGACTCCTGTACTTCTGTGTGGGGCCTGTATATCTGATTATGTGTATGGGGTGGCAGGGATTTTACACGGTGCATTTGTGTGCATATCTGTCAGTGAACTTGTATTGTGCTGCTCTCTAGTGGTTATAATAAATAATACACACTTGGGATGGGAAAGATATTGATTACAATCTGCCCTCAAAAGACCTGCCTCACTGCAACTATTCATTATGCACCTTTTCAAATCTGCTTTATTTTCTCATGTCTGCAGATTATTGATTCTTGTCTGTGCTTTGCAGTGTTGTGTATCTTCCAGGCAACAGTGGATGTGGGCAGGTCCTGTTACTGACATATCTCCTCTGAGATTTCCTCTCTTTCTATCCCTCTCTCTTTCTCTCTCTCTCTCACACACACACACACTCACTCTCTCTCTCTCTCACACACACACACACACACACATACACACACACACACACACGCACATTCTCTCTCTCTCACACACACACACACACACTGACATTCTCTCTCGTTCATTATGCACACATCTTCCCTTCTCTCCCTGACAGACCCTCCCTCTCTCTAGCCGTTCAGGCTAAGCATGCAGGTTGTATCCCCAATGGGGCTGTACAAGTTGTGTGAGGGCTGTGAAGGAAAGAGTGCGAGAGAGAGAGAGAGAGCACTGATCCACATCTCCATGCCCCCCCTTCCCCTCTGATTTATCAGTCTCTGCTGTCAGCTCTGAAAGGCTTTGCCTCTGGTGATGAGGGGAATCAATGCTACTTAGTTTCAGGCCGACGGGAAGGGGAAGACAAACACTGGAGGTCATCCATCAACGCCATTGCAAACACACACCTGTTCTGCTGACACCTTGACAGAGGTCACGCAGGCGGTGCACAAACACTGTGCTGAAAAGAAGTCATAAATATTAAACACAGCCTTCTGTTTTTTTTTTTTTAGTGTTTGAGGCTCAGTGTGAGAGGAATAACTGATTATTATAGACAAGAACACTCTCTACAATGAGGGCAGCCGTGGCCTACTGGTTAGCGCTTCGGACTTGTAACCGGAGGGTTGCCGGTTCGAACTCCAACCAGTAGGCATGGCTGAAGTGTCCTTGATCAAGGCACCTGTTGTTGCAGGCAGCTCACTGCGCCGGGATTAGTGTGTGCTTCACCTCACTGTGTGTTCACTGTGTGCAGTGTGTTTCACTAATTCACGGATTGGGATAAATGCAGAGACCAAATTTCCCTCACGGGATCAAAAGAGTATATATACTTATACTATATACAAGACATTGTTGCCTATTGATTTTTCTGAATTAGAAAGTAGGCTACACAATGTTTTGAAGCATGCAGGCCTAATAGTTTTCAAAGAAACAAACAAAGAAAAAGAAAGAAGAAAGAGAGAAAAAAAGAAAGAAAGAAAGAAAGAAAAGAAGAAAGAAAGAAAGAAAGAAAGAAAGAAAGAAAGAAAGAAAGAAAGAAAGAAACTAGTCGACAAGTTATCAACAAAAGATTTTCTCTTTTGGGTAGCCTACTGATGTACCAGGAGGTGGCAGCACTGTCACTTCCTCGTGACGGGGCTGTTTGGTCTCCTGGCCCCGTGAGGTTTCACACAGACCGCGGAGGTATTTCGCCTTCAGGAAGCACCACACATTTGACATTAGCCAGCAGAGGGCGTTCACTGACATCTGACGAAAAACAAAAATCGGTCGCGTCTCTTGAGTTCCTCTCACATCCTCACATCCAGCGCAATCTAATGGCGTTGGTCCAACCCTTCGCGCCGAGCGGTTGGTTTTAGGAAGTGCAGAGGGTCTTTCAATTTTGTTACGCACTCAAGACACCCAGGAATAACCAGTCATGTCAACGCGTTGCTGCTTCGCCTTTCTGTAGTGCACAGAGAGGGTAGCCTACACTCATGTTGGTGTCATAACAGTCTGACAGCCGATACCTTCGTTTCAAGGTAAGACTGCTTGTTTAGTCTCCACACGTTCTCTGTGCCTTTGTGGACATTTATGAGATCATCTGGATTTTGTTTCCTGTGTCGACCTACTGATTTCTTGTCGTAAAGGGCTGGTAAACCAAGCCAGTGTTTCTGTCTGTTTTAGTGTGTTTCTATGAGTTCAGTTGATCTTCATGAGGAAAGACAACATGCGTTTTGTTCTCTGCATACGGGATTGGTGCCTGCCAGTTTGGCAGCATAGCCTAATGTTATTGTGAATACATAATTAACGTGTGACAGAACTCAACGTTTACTTGTCAGTTTCCCGCATAGCCTAGGCTACTGCATGTTGTAATCGGATTTAGCGTTACAGTTTCTCTATTTAGTCGAACCGAACCGAAGCTCATTTCCATTTCCATAGCCTACAATATGAGGGCCCGCCCCCATTTGCTGTCAACTGTATTCATAAGTAGTCTTTTTGACTATATGTAGCCTACATAATACCCGGTGGTGTGTAGATAATCTAAGATGATGTCTGGCGATGTAAAAGCATAGGCTATGGAAAAAAGTGGTTTGTTGCAGCTCTCTGATGTCACTGTGTTAGCATTTGTCAACCTACTGCAGTTCTCTCACTGCAGGTTTAGATCAAAGTATCGCATTGTAGCGTAGTGTCATCCTGAAACATTGTAAATCAGCCATAAGCCGTTTAACTCACCTTTTAAATGTAGGCTATTGATTTGACACTGGAGCCTCAAGGGAGGCAAACGCACTGAAATGACTGCAGTTCCATACACGAGTGGTTTTAGTGCACAAAATGAAAGAGTGAGCTCAGCTAAAAAGGGTCCTAGGCAGAACAAATTATGTAAACTCTTAGGTCATAGCCGACTCATCTAGGGTTCGCTCATTGCCAAGAGAGTTGTTGAGCTTGGCTTTTCTGTCTCAGCATATTAAATGCCTTTAGCTTGCACTGCGCTGAACTGTGGGGGTCATCATGCCTTTTTGTGCTGGACCACTGGGAAACAATGTCTCATGTACAATTCACAAGGTTCTTTGCTGTGCTTATTGGACCCATATAATTAGTGCTTTCTAAAACCCAAGATGTTTTATCCTTATTCATATCAGTCTAAATTGTGCATCAGTTTTTTTTTAGTGTCTAATGATTTCAGCATCATCCTACAATGTGAAGATGTGAAGACTGATGAACTATGAATTATGATCTCTGATGAATTCCCTATACCCAAAAAGTAGAGCAGATCTGTGTTCAGTTTGGGAAGAGTCTGTTGGATGGTGATGTTTGGGTGGGGCTCCTCACCTCTTCACCTTGAACCACAAGAGCTGGAAAACCTGTTGGCTTACAGACCCTCTTTAGAGATTCAGGTGCAAGGTGAAGGTGATTGGTCTACTGCTAATGACCTATTAGGCCAGGTAAGTCTATAACTGACTGTAGACAGTTCTCTCTCTCTTTCACTCCCCCTATCTATCTATCTATCTATCTATCTATCCATCTATCTATCTATCTATCTATCTATCTGTCTTTTCTCTTTCTTCATTCTCTTTTTTTTTACTTTAAATTCTGTCAAAATGGAGTCAGTTCAGCTCAGTGGAGGAGGTATTTGTATGTGATTGAGTCTAGGAGTTTGCTTTGTGTTGTGAAAGCTAAAACGGCCACTTGAATTCTCAGTAGGCTTAAATGTTTACCCCTACTTCCTTGTCTGGATCCCACCACTTCTTCAAAGCCAGTGGCCAGGGACTGTCACCTTTCTGTGGGTGTGAACGTTGCGTGAATAATGAAGATAGGGAGAGAGTGATGCTTACATCTACATCTGAAAGATATAGAGATATAGAGTCCAAATGTACAGTCAAGCAGAAGCATACATTGTGTTCTTGCTTACACACACACACACACACACACACACACACACACACACACACACACACACACACACGCCTCAGCCTGTTACTGTGCAGCCTAATGTGACTAAATGGAGGAGAATGTTTCTTTCATGAGTGTTGCTGGGATGGTCCAGCGTCCGGAACATTCTGTACCTGCCAACTCCTCTTCTTCCTGTTCCTCTCCTGCTCTCTGTCTCTCTAGCTGTCTTCTAAACACACTCCCTCCTCTCCCTCTCCCCTTTCTTCACACTTCTCTCTCTCTCTCTTTTCCATAGATGTATCCTTCCTCTCACGCTGTCTTCTGTCTCCTGGTCTCCTTCTCTGTCTCTATTTTACATTCTATTATTTACTTTCTCATTCATTCTCTCTCTCCCTCTCTCTCTCTCTCTCTCTCTCTCTCTAGCACACACACACACACACACACACACACACACACACACACACACACACACACTGCCTTTTCAGGTGCTCTTTATCTGTTTAAGTGAGATTGAGATAAGTAGTGGCAGCATTGAGAGGATGCCTGTTCCCAACACTTTGGCAGCTTAACAACTTATGGACAGCCATCCACTCAATATAGGCAAATATAAGACTGACAGACACATATGTATGGCCTTGTAGGTGCCATGTTACACTACAGGACACCTAGACTGAGTGCTAGAAACATGTCACCAGAAACTCTGAGGTAGTTCTGTCTTATATCACTTATATCACTGATAGTCTGTCCTCTGTCAGGTATCAGCTTAATGGCACTGGTCTGGTAGAGTCTAATCTTTCAAGCTTGGCTCTAATGATCTGGATTGTGTCAGCATTCCTAATGGCATGAGACACTGGTTTAGAATCCAGAGTCCGTCATTCCTAGCCTGACGTTGTCATACTCAAATTCTAGTCAGAATATGAGTCTGATACTGCTCCATAGTGACGTAATTATGGGGCTACAGGGGGGGAATGCCTCTGCACTCAATTGGATAGACCTAACCAATCAGAGCAACAAAATAGCTTACCGTGAGGTGTAGGAAGAAAACACACGAACCATCCTTCTTCTCCTATATCCCCTCCGTTTTTAAAAATAATTCTGTTGAACAGTGATATGCTACAAACATGTTAAACAGTTGGGAAAGGCTGTCGCAAATCCCTCGAACAGGTGGTCAATCAGAGATTTCAAACGAATGAGGGAACATGTCGCAATGCAACAGCGCTGTTTTCCCTTGATGAAAGTGAAACCACCAGTTTTTCCACATCTCAACTTTGGCCAAAGTTTTCAGAAATAATCGTTTTCAGTGATACAACCTCATTAAAGCAACATCAAAGAACTTTCCCTCTGTCGCACGCATGCTATTTGTTTATCCAGCACCGGCTTTGCAAATAACGATGTCCACAGACAAGGTAGAATATGTTGCACGATTTATAAAAAAAAATGTAGCCTACGATGTATTGCGACATCAGATGCAAGTCAAATTTGTAGTTTCTTATGTCTCATTCAATTGAACTACAGATCCGCTACCCGATCTGGGAAACTTATATAGTGCGGTTATAGCCGATAGAGGGCCGCGAAGCAAATGCAGAAGTGCCGTTCACCCTGTTACAAGTTGATGAACGACTGAAACGATTTTGGAAACATTATTTTAAGGTATAAAAAACTCTTTGGTGTTGCTTTAAATAATATGAATTTTCCATATGGGGTCTTAAAAGCCATGTATCCTTCTAGCCACAGCGTTTTTGTTTCAAAAATAAGCCTAATCTAAGCGTGCTCAGATGACGTGATAGACCAGGCGCTGTTGCTCACCTGTCCATTATCGTAAAGCCTGATTTGATTGGTCCGCCCGATTTAGGGCGATCATACTTCCACCACAATGGAGCAATGCCAGACCGAACTTCCCGTGGGGCGGGACTAAGTTCGGAATGGCACCCAGGCTAAGTCATTCCAGGACAAATTAAGTTAATTCAGACAGATACTTGATTCAGACTGGAACTAAAGTAGTAACCAGTGTCGGTTTTCTTGACAGTGAGCTGTTTTGTTGTTCTTTATGCTTTGGCAATACTGTATCTCACCATCATGCTAATAAAGCAACATTGAATTTGTAGGAGCAGTACCTGATTCAGACTGGAACTGGATTAAGAAAGGTT
Source organism: Alosa pseudoharengus (assembly GCF_046254945.1). NCBI lineage: Eukaryota > Metazoa > Chordata > Actinopteri > Clupeiformes > Clupeidae > Alosa > Alosa pseudoharengus. The sequence goes on along the minus strand of NW_027468859.1, from coordinate 33,251,583 downwards.
TTTGGTTCAGACTGGAACTAGAGTTAGACCAGTGTTTAATTTAGACTGGAACTAGAGTGTCTGATTCAGACTGGAACTAAAGTTAGACCAGTGTTTAATTCAGACTGGAAATAGTTAGTATTTAATTCAGACTGGAACTAGAGTGTCTGATTCAGACTGGAACTAGTTAGACCAGTGTTTAATTCAGACTGGAACTAGAGTGTCTGATTCAGACTGGAACTAGAGTTAGACCAATGTCTGATTCCAACTGCCTAATGCTGACTGATGCATGTGCTGGGAAGCTTAGATTTGGGCGTGCAGGCCGCCAGTGAACAGTGGAACACGGCTAAGCAGCTTAGGACGTCTGTGACCCCGATGCCATAAATAAACAAAAGGGGGAAAAAATGGGCTCCTGCTGTGCTGAGCGTTTGATATCTGTCAATCTTATTCTCCCCCTCTACCCTCCCACTGGTGCGCTCTGCTCTTTCTCTCTCTCTCTTTCTCTCTCTCTCTCTCTCTCTCTCTTTCTCTCTCCTCTCCCCCCTTTAGTGAAAATACAGCAGTGTTATTCCTCTCTTCTCTTGTTTCATCTCCACTTGTTTTGCTCTCCCCATCTCTCACTGCCTTCCTATCTGCTTGTCCATCTGTCCTGTTCTTGTCTTTCTCACTCCCAAGGTTATTTTAAGCCCCCTTTCTTAAAGCCAGAACTTTTAGATGATAAAATTCAGAACATTTAAAATGGAGAGTTGCTTGTTAGACAGGATTCACACGAGGCTAAGGTATATGGTTATGTCTGTATACTTTTTTCAGCTGCTTTTTATAGTCTTGAAACAGGTAATTCCATTCATAGCTGTGGTTCAGATCCACAACCTCTTTCTATGATAGAGAACCCTGACTTTCCAACCAAGGAATGTGTTCATATTTCTTTGTCGTGTGTTCTTTGAGAAGCCATGGACATAAAGGCTCTGAAGATGTAGGTGCCTAAGGGTTTACAGTAATAGACACTAGATTACAGTAAGGGTTGATCTGAGGCAGGGTTGATCAGTAAGGGTTGATGGCATAGGATATCAAACTATGGGAGTCAGGCCTGAACAGGGACACAGAACCAATGACACTGTAAACCAATTACCTGTCCCAATTACATTGTACTTCCGATTAATTTCTGGCACACACACACACACACACACACACACACACACACAGATACATACCATAACATCCAGTAGGTTACCCTTGGGATGCAGTAATGAAATTATTCAATTAAAGACTTCCCTACCGGTAGTGATGGCCAGCAGTAACAATGCATTACGTTACATGATCTACAGCTCCAATGACCATCAGTGCCAAGATGCTAACAAGCTGTCATCGGGCAGTGCCCAGATATATTGATATATTATTGTGTTAAATGCTCCAAATGTAAAGCACTTTGAGTTGCATTATGTGTATGAAAGGTGCTATACAAATAAAGCTTATTATTAGTATTATTAGTATTATTAAGATGCTAACAGCTAGCTATCATTAGTGCCAAAGTGCTAACAGCTAGCTATCATTAGTGCCAAGATGCTAACAGCTAGCTATCATCAGTGCCAAGATGCTAACAGCAGCACACTATGTGTCGGAATGTCAAGTGTATAGCTTCATAATAAAATGATTAATCATGAACCCTTTAATGTTGAATCTATGTGTAATAGATTAGTCAGAAAGGGAGTATTACACTCAGAGATGCTTAGGCCTACTTATCTTAATGGGGAGTACCCGTTCGGTGGGGATCACATAGCCACCCAATACTGCATTTTTTATTAAATCAGGTTGCACTTGCAATCAGTTGCAGAAAATTAGACATGGCTGTGTGACCTCAGGCAAGTTCAGGCAAACAACCCTCCTTGGGTTGCACATTACTAAACAACAGTGACTATGGCTAGTTAATGAAGACTGGAGAATGTCCAGAACTGACTTGACCCAAAAGGCCAGGGGCCATGGGGATGGAGCTTGGAGCTCTCAGGTATTTATGCTGAGCTCTGGCTCTGTCTTCCCCCGAGAGAGAGAGAGATGGGCAACGAGCTAATCCTCCTGCTGGACATCCCGGCCAATCCATTCAGGTTGACCCTGCGATCGAGCCTGAAGATTTGCACCACACACACACACACACACTCACACACACACACACACACACGTGTGAATGCTCAAACATACGCATAGATTCTATTGATATGCAGATTCATGCACACAGCCTTTAATAACACATAATGTGCCTCATTCATATGCACACACAGACTGCCTTTTTCATGCATACTACACACATTTAAAAAACACACAGACACACACACACACAGACATACTGCCTTTTTCATGCATACTACAACACACATTAAAAAACAAACACACACACACACATACTGCCTTTTTCATGCATACTACATACACTCATTTACAAAGGCAAAGCATTTATTCAAGCAACCACACACACTCCCACACACATACAAACACACACAGACATACACTGTTCAACCTAGTGTCCATCGGTTCAGATCCTCACTTGACATCCATCTCCTAATTACAGTGAGCTTGTCTTTGCCTCCTGAATGGAAAGCAGATCCCCATGCAAATCCCCTCATCTCTTCTATTCATGTAATCTGCTAAGTGATAGGCTCATCGCTCAGCTGAGACGAGATGAGATGGAACGAGACATGCAGAGAGAGAGACACCTTGTTTCCCTTCACCGACAGAGTTTGGCCAGAAACCAGCACACCCCAAATCTTCCACCTCCTCCTCCCACTATCTCCTTCCCTCTCTCCTTTCACTGCCTCCAGCTTCTCCATCATCGTTCTCTTCTGCAGCTCTCTCTCTCTCATCAGTTGGGATTTCAGTCATCACGAACGCTGCAATTACTGGAATTCCTGGCACGGAAAGGAGATGTAAACTTGTTTTTGTTCGAATTTGGGGAAACCTCCCACTGCATTGTTGTGTGATGTGGGTGTGTGTTTTTTTGTCTTTTGTAGAACTGTGCCCAGAGGGGTGTGGCCTAGATAGTTCTGCCCAGTCCCTGCAGATCTGCACAGGAAGTTTACTAAGCCATGGCTCTTTGACTTCCTGTGCCCCTGATGAAGTTGTTGTTGAAAGCGACTCTGCTTGTAAAGGGTTCTGGACAAGACAGGCTACAGGGTGAAGACCCGCTGCATCATTTGCTGCACCAGACAGTGATTTTGTAAGAAGCTCAATCCCATGTTTTTCATCAACAGGAAACAACAATGTCTCTTGCGATCTCACTTCCTGTGCGTGACTAATGGGTGTTAGTGGAGGTCAAACCTCAGACTCCTAGCACTGCTGTTTGCAGATGAATTGAAGGGCAGTGGCCAGCGGCCTCTCTCTGTCCCAATGTTTAAATATGTGGTGGGAAAGGTGTGATAAGCACAAGGGTGTCATAAAAGGCGTGGGTGAGGTCTTTTTCTGTCAGCCTGACAAACACACTAGGCACTTGGGATTTATTATTTTTTCACAGACAAAGAGTGGGCAGTTTTTTGAAGGCTAGACTTTCTGTAGTTTTGCCAAAAATGTGATCAAAACTGCCTTGCCTATAAAAGTGATGTAAAGGAAGGACTAGCCTTAATGCTGCGTGATAGCATGAAGAGTAGTGACTGACTTTTTCCCTGACGCACAGTAAAGGACATAGGCCAAAACATTAGTTTTTTTACTTGTGTGAGCAGGCTCTGCCACATCCACGTAGGTCATCATTTAATATGTACACCTAACCCAATTATGTAAGTGGAAGAGCGTCCACTTCACTCTCATCTCAACCTTAGATTTAGTGGTCACGGCTCTGACGGTCCATGTCCCTTTCTCCTCCCACAACTCCCTCACTGTGGAAAGCTTGACTGAGGTTCTGCAGAGTATGTAGGCTTTCTCTCTCTCTCTCTCTCTCTCTCTCTCTCTCTCTCTCTCTCTCTCTCTCTCTCTCTCTCTCTCTCTCTCTCTCTCTCTCTTCTTTCATTCACCCCCTCTATTTTCCTTTGCCGTTTACTTTTCCTCCCCGATGACCTTAAACATCACTGTCTGAGGTTTCAGTTATGTAATTGACAGTGCCCTGGGAAAAGATCAGCTTTCTGTGGACCTGAATGAAATGATTGTTTCTCTCTTTCTGACATTTTTTCCCTCTTGTATCAAACACTCTATCTGGCTCCTTAAAGCGATGGTTTGGAGTAATTTCACTCTAGGGTCCTTTGCACCATGACCCCGAGCCAAACCCCCTCCCAGAACCTGTTTTCCCTTGGTCGAACCCTGGTCGAGTAGCGCTGTCAGAAACGAATGACTTTCTGCAGGCGTAATGGAACCAACTTAGTATCTCGTAAATTACCCCACTAATAATGCCCTGAATGGTACGAAACTTCTACAGTAGTACAACTATGTTCTTTACTCATAAAACAAGGCATTGAAAAGTTTGTAAGTATACCAGGAGTTTGTTTAAATAACACTTGTCTGATGGATGCTACTATCTGCTACTATCTACCACTGCGTCAACGTTACTTCCGTGATTTGGGAAAAGCCCGTAAAAGTCCTGGCAGGAAGCATGCATAAGGATGTAGATCCAGGAAATATTTTGTTCGTAGTACCAGTTTGCAACAATTATTAGTTAACACTAAGTTGTAAACACTAAGGAAAAAAATATTAAAAACTGGATATACCAAAAAACTTTGATGTAATCGCTTCCTACCAGGACTTTTACTAGCTTTTCCCAAATCACGGAAGTTCGGATCACGGATTTCACTTAGCTGACCCTTTTGTCCAAAGTGACTTACAAAAAGGAGAACAAAAGGATACATTAGTGTACCATTACTGCTTTGCATAAGAAAATAGAATGACTTCAGAGACAAGTGCAGTGTTTCCCACATAATTGAATTCTATTTGTGGTGGTAGGTGACAGGGGGTGTTCACAGTTTTAAACAAATTTGTGCAACATGGTTATGATGCTAACCGGATTTAATCACGATTTAGCCTTAGTCGTCTTCTATGCCAACAACAATCCTTGCAGGATTTTTTGTTTGCTTTAAATGTGCATGCAGGTACATTGAGGGACAGAGAGGCTGCGCAAAAGTGCACATAGCTCTACAATGAAAGGATTTCATCCAATTTAAGTAGTACAACACAACATAGAAAATCATTGTGTGGTGGTCAATGCTGATATTGTGGTGGGCCGCCACAAATAAGTCAATGTATGGGAAACACTGAATAGTGAAAAGTAAAGGGATGTCGGTAGACAGCCTGATACTAGACTAATTGAGAACTTCCATGAAAATATCCACTGAAAATAGTGTGAGAGAGAGTGTGTGTGTGTGTGTGTGTGATGGGGATCTGTGATGATCACCCATGTTATCCTCGTAATGGAATCTCCACTTCATCCAAAAGTCATCCTTTAATGCCGCACCCTCCGTTTCCCATTCAGTGAACCCTCTGTCGCGTGTGTGTGTGTGTGTGTGCGTGCGTGTGTGTGTGTGTGTGTGGGCACGGGCACGGGCACGGGCACGGGCACGCTTTCTCTGGTGTAATCTCATGAAAGTCATGCCCTGGTTACGTGATCAGAATCACAGCACAGTTAGCTTCTCCCAAGCCCTGCCTAACAGCACAGAGAAGCGGAGGAGGAGAGGAGAACCATATAATGCTAATGCTAATCTGTGTACTTTATAGAAGAATAAGAAAGGGCCATTTTGTATGAGGGGTAGGTGTCTGACTTTTGTGTGGACAGTGTGTGTGTGCAGTATTTCCCACAGAATTAAATTCTATTTGTGGTGGTAGGTGACGGGGGTGTTCACAGTTTTGAACAAATTTGCACAACGTGGTTATGATGCTAACCGGATTTAATCACGATTTAGCAGTCGTCTTCTATGCCAACATATAGATTCTGTGCATGCAGGTTCATTGAGAGACAGAGACAAAAGGAGAGGCTGTGCAAAGGGCACACATAGCTCTACAATGACAGGATCCAATTTCATCCAATTTAAGTAGTACAATATAGAAAATCATTGTGTGGTGGTCAGTGTTGATATTGTGGTGGGCCGCCACAAATAAGTCAATGTATGGGAAACACTGGTGTGTGTGTGTGTGTGTGTGTGTGTGTGTGTGTGTGTGTGTGTGTGTGTGTGATGATGAGAGGGCGAAAATATCCTCTCACAGCTTCTGATCCTGTTAAGTGCTGACAAATCCCTCAGTGGTAATGACCCAGCAGCAGTTGTGCTGATTCAAGTGTCCATTCACAATCTGACATGGCCGAAACAAATGACATCCACACAGCAGTTTTCAAACTCAATTTCCTCTCTCTCTCTCTCTCTCTCTCTCTCTCTCTCTCTCTCTCTCTCTCTCTCTCTCACACACACACACACACACACACACACACACACACACACACACACACACACACACACACACACACACACACACACACACACACACAGAGTAACATAGCTATGAGTGACAGTCTTATTGGCCTTAACCTACATAGAGTATAAATAGAGATCACGTAAGCTGTGGTATGGTATTATGCAACATTTCTGCCGTCTATTTATATGTGATGTTATTGAAATGAAAGTGCAGGCAAAGGGCTGAGGAGGGCCTGTAGTTCCTCTAAGCTTGTCAGCGAGCGAGAGAGCGAGAAAGAGAGAGAGAGAGAGTGTGAGGAAGAGAGAGAGTGGTTGAAAAAGAGAGAGAGAGAAAGAGAGAGAGTAAGAAAGAGAGAGAGCGAGAGTGGTTGAAAAAGAGAGCGAGAAAGAGAAAGAGAGAGTAAGAAAGAGAGAGAGAGAGTGAGAGAGTGGTTGAGAAAGAGAGAGGGAGGGAGGTCTATCGGGGAGAGAAGGGGAGATGTGTGCATAATGAAGGGCTGCTATCTGCAGTGACGCACGGGTGCACGCTCATACTCTTGAGAGGGCTAATTTAAGCAACCTCCTCCATGAGAGGGCATCCAGGTGTATCTGTCTGTGTCTCTGTGTGTGCATGTGTGAGAGGGAGTGCGAAACACACACACACACAAAGACACACACACAGACACACACACACACACACACACACACACACACACACACACAGTCTGATGCCCTAGCTCCGCCAGCTATGTTGGTTCCACCTGCCCAGCTTCTGTTCCAGCTGTGAGGTGCAGTGAGTTGGAAATGAAGAGACACGTCTGGGTATGTCTGGCCAGTGAAAATCCTACCATTTTCTCTCTGTCTCATTTAATACTAGTCTTTATCCTCTCTCACTCCCTCTCTTTTTCTCTCTCTCTCTCTCTCTCTGTCTGTCTCTTTCTCTCTCTCTCTCTCCCTCTTTTTATCTATCTATTGCTCTCGCTCACTCACATAGATGTTGCACATGTTCAGTTCCAGATGTTGCATCCTGCTTGATGCACGTGTGCAATGGAGGTCTAAATGCAGCAGGAGAGGTGTGGTCAGCACTTTAGAGAACACAGCAGGACCACCATGTTTAAAGATGTCCCTTCTTCAGTCTCTGCCCGTCTGAAGCTTCTTAAACGTCACACAATTTCATTGCACAAACACACGGGGGAATTAATAAACCTCTGCGATGAGTTCCTATGTGTCACAGAAAGGAGGTGGAGGTGGAGGAGGAGATGGCCAGTTTGACTTCTCTGCCTTACTTGTGAAGCATGTTGGTCAACTCCTGTTGTTTTGAAATGTGCTATACAAATAAAATGACTTGACTTGAAAAGCAAACAAACATATTCTTCCTTTGCCATAGGATTTGTTTGTTGTTTCGAACAGCGTTGTTCAATTCTGGTTTGTTTGTTGTTTCCTACTTTGTGTGTGTGTGTGTGTGTGTGTGTGTGTGTGTGTGTGTGTGTGTGTGTGTGAGTGTGTGTTTGTGCGTGTGTGTGTGTGTTTGTGTGTGTGTACGTGTGTGTGTGTGTATGTGTGTGTGTGTGTTAGCCTGAGTTGTTGGTTGTCTGTGAGAGGATGCACTCTGTTAGGAAGTCTAGCATCTCTATTATTGTGTGTTTGTGTGTGTGTGTGTGTGTGTGTGTGTGTGTGTGTGTGTGTGTGTGTGTATGTTCATGCGTGTGTGTGTGTGTGTGTGTGTGTGTGTGTGTGTGTGTGTGTGTGTTAGCCTGAGTTGTGGGTTGTCTGTGAGAGGATGCACTCTGTTGGGAAGTCTACCATCTCTATTAGTGTGTGTGTGTGTGTGTGTGTGTGAGTGTGTGTTTGTGCGTGTGTGTGTGTTTGTGTGTGTTTACGTGTGTGTGTGTGTATGTGTGTGTGTGTGTTAGCCTGAGTTGTTGGTTGTCTGTGAGAGGATGCACTCTGTTAGGAAGTCTAGCATCTCTATTAGTGTGTGTTTGTGTGTGTGTGTGTGTGTGTGCGTGTGTGTGTGTGTTCATGTGTGTGTGTGTGTGTGTGTGTGTGTGTGTAAGCCTGAGTTGTGGGTTGTATGTGAGAGGATGTTGGGAAGTCTACCATCTCTATTAGTGTGTGTGTGTGTGTGTGCGTGTGTGTGTGTGTGTGTGTGTGTGTGTGTGTGTGTGTGTGTGTGTGTGTGTGTGTGTGTGTGTGTGGGGGAGGGAGGGGGTCTTTGGCTGTGTCTTTGAAAGCTGGGATGTCTGAATGGCCTATCACTAAAAGCAGCCTTCCACAGAAGCAGATTCTTACATCATTATTTAATGGGCCATGTCGGAATATCGGCAGACTGTTTGTGCATCTGGTGGTAATTCCGAGCTTGGTTTTCTATTTTTAATTCACGCATTTCATATGCCTCCGTGGATAAAATCCTTTGCTTGTTCAGGGCAGATCATCTGTGTGTGTGTGTGTGTGTGTGTGTTCCACTCCGATGGGCTTTTCGTCTATCAGCAGTATAATGAGATTTATCTGTGCTAACACCATTCAGACAGCACAAACTCCACATCTCTCACAGACTTACAGTACATCCATTCATAATGCTGCAACACACGCGAACACTAAACTCACTTTCACACATTTTGTCTATGAAATTTACTGTAGTATGCCACAGTTTGATATATGTAATGTTGGTATTGATATTCATAAATCACTTGTGAAATTGATGTATTATTGACCCTTGCTCCTCATACAAAGGAAGGCCATGTTTCCCTCGACTTATGAGTCCTTACTCAATTCTGCCCCCTTGTGGTTGTATTTCAGTATGAGTGTTTATTTTTCTCTGTAATGGTCTTAATCTAGTGCTTAATGGGGAGACTACTGTAAGCTTACTCACATTTGCATTATGTAATTGTTTTTGTTTTGAAATGAGCTCAAAAGCTTATGATTATGTCGACATGAATTTCCCCAAAGTCTTGTCTCTGAGCCATGACCAATGAATAGCCTGACAGAACCCCTTCTGAATCTAGTCAGACAGCCTCAGCTTCCACAAGGTATATTAAAATCATGATATACTCAAAGTTAGTGATCGGACGTCAACCATGTCAATCAATAAGATTACCAGTGATTTTTGGACCAGAACAGAGAAGGAGGGAGAGAGGTTATTACTCAAATCTGTGGCAAGACTTTGCTGAGGTTGTAGGTCTTGCATGACGTAGACTTATTAATTAATTATGAATTCCATGAATTATACCAAGAAAGTACATTCAGGCGACATGCCAAATGATGAAAATGAAGTACAATTGACCGCTTTTAGTCCTTGACCCCTCCTTCCTGAGTGTGAGACTGACCAGTGTTGTCATCCGCAGGCGCCGTGAGTGACGGAGCACCATGACAACCGACACCATGGCGATGGAGCCCACCACGAGGGCGGAGGACATCAGCAGCGGAGAGCTGTCACTGGAGCCGCTGCAGTCCTGCAAGCTGTGCCTGGGGGAGTTCACCCCCGAACACATGACCGCCCTCACACACTGCCACTGCGTCTTCTGCACGGTGGTGAGCATAGACACACACACACACACACACACACACTCACACACACACACACATGCACATAGATATGCAGACACACACACATGCAGAGACACAAACACACATATTCAGACATACATTCACATTCACACACATATAGAGAGATACACACACATATTCACACACACACACACACACACTCATGCTGTACACATATGTAGAGAGAGACACACTCTCATGCACACACCCACAAGTTTTCTTTTACTGTATTATTAGTAGACTGTAGTAGAGGACACCTCCTCACTAAAGTTGGCCCTCTCTCCTCGACATGGCTTGCTTCCAGACTCTTATTAATGTGTGTGGGTGTTTCATGTTCCGTGTTCCAAGTTCCATATTCTATTAAATCCCAGAGTTCCATTCTGGAGAACAGAACCAATGATCTACAGTATCTCCCTAGAGTTCTCGTTTGTATCATACATAATAATTGCACAGATAGATGGCATGCTGTGTTCATACATACTGTAGATGCTTTTGTGATGGTAATCAATGGCACACCCAAAACCATTACAGCACAGAGCCTATGTACGTCACATATGTACGTCACGACTCAACCCAGATGTGTAGAGTCTGTGTGTAGACAGTCACACAGCCTCCAGCCAGGCTGATTAGGGGAATGATGATGAGGGGCTGTTCCCTGTCCCACTGCAGGCGTTGGTTCTCTGAGTGAATGGAAGAGTCCTGGGAGGGAGAGAGGGAGGGAGGGAGGTTAAAGTCCTGGCGTCTGTGTAAATTAACATATGGCGAGAACATTCCAGTGTTAAAGTGATGATACATGGGGCAACTTCTTGAGCAATGTTGCTGGGCAACCACATAACCAGTTCCATTTATTCTGATTGGATGATCATGACAACTTGCCTACTGATGATTAAAGTTCTCCAGAAAAGAAACTGTGGCCAAATATCAATGAGAAAATGCCAGAACCACAATAATGAGGAATGTTGCCCAGCAACATTGCTCAAAAAGTTGCCCCATGTATCATCAGCTTTAGAGGGTTATGTCAGATGCTTTCACAACTCTAAAAGAATCCCTACTTTCCTCCAAAAGTTTTTTTTTCATCTACTTACAACTAGTGTTGTCTTGCTACTCACTGTAAAATGTTTCATTTCAAAGTCTGAACTACCACACTATGCACAGACCGGTGGTGTAGTCTACGTGATACGCAGGACTATGCAGTATACCCAATTGAAAAGCATCACCATCTCAGTATACCCACTAAAAATAGGCAAGGATTTGTATTAACATTTGGGGTTGATCACAGTATACCCACTACAGTTAACAAGACTACATCACAGTATACCCACTACAGCTATCTAGACTAGACCACTGGCACAGACCTATGTTGTGTTGCAACCTAAAACCAGCTCAGGAAAGTCAGAAACACTGAAGGTGTCCTCTTAAGCTCCTGCATACCTGCACATTATCGTCTTTCTTTATTCATGTTGTAGAGGGCAGCCGTGGTACTGGTTAGGGCTCCGGGCTTGTAACTGAAGGGTTGCTGGTTCGATCCCCGACCCAGTAGGAAAAATGTGGACGGGGGAAGTGGTTGAGCACTGCTCTCCCATGCCCACATCCACGGCTGAAGTGCCCTTGAGCAAGGCACCTAACCCCTCACTCCTCACTAATTCACAGGATCAAAAGAGTATATATACTTATACTTACTTACTTGTATTAATCCAACTGAGGGGGTCTATCTAGTGGTTTTATTCACCATCTTCCTCCTGTGTGTTGTGTTGTCTGTGCTGCCCCAGTGTCTGAAGCAGTATGTGGAGCTCCTGATCAAAGAGGGCCTGCAGACGGACATCGGCTGCCCGGACTCGGCCTGTCCGCAGCAGGGACTCCTGACGGAGAGCGAGGTGAACTCTTTTACTGAACATGGAACATTGTTTGAATGTTTTATCGCAGTCCACAACGCTTATTTTTTGAAGGTGTGGTTGATTGAATTATGTATTGTCACTGTATATTGTTTTTGTATATTTTTTGGGGCTTTTATGCCTTTTAATGCGACGGGATAGTGGAGAGTGACAGGAAATGAGTAAGAGAGAGAGAGTGGGATCCGGAAAGGACCACGGGGCAGGAATCGATCCCAGGTCGCCGGCGTACGGTGCAGGTGCTCCACGGCTGTCACTGTATATTGTTGAGGCCTGTCAGATTGGGTTTCGGTTTAGATTGGGTTTCAGTTTAGTGAGAGTTGTTTGAGCTCACTGGCCAGGTGAGGTCAGTACTAATGTGTCCACTGCTCTCTCTCTCCCCAGGTGGAGCTCCTGGTGCCTTCAGAAGTGCTACAGCGGTATCGGCGGCTTCGCTTTGAAAGAGGTGAGCAGCCCATGCAACCAGGTGTCATGAGTAGACTATGTACTATACTCTAGACCATGGGTCACCAAACTAAGGCCTGCGGGCCGATCTCAGGCCCGCCACCCCCCTTTGACTGGCCCCCCAGCCCCTCTGCCCCCCACTACTTAAACCGGCCCTATGAGGCAATCCCCAAAAGTCGTCATGGCCTATTTTTTAAAATTGCTTTTTGGAAAATAATAACATGTCTGCATCTGGTATTTTGTTGTTTTTTGTCTGCAGTGACAGACAACTCACGCGCACAGAACTGTCAGTGTTCAGGACAGCAAAATGGCTAGTGTTAAACGAAAACTTGATAGAGAGTGCAGAGTTTTCAAAGAACAGTGGACCAACAATTACTTTTTGTTCAGTGTAAGGACTGTGCAGTTTGTATTATATGTAAAGAAAGTGTGGCAGTTTTCAAAGAATATAATCTGCGTCGCCACCACGAAACCCGCCACATTGAGTATGCTAGCTTGCGAGGGTAAGCAAGAGAAGACAGGATTCGAAGGATGAAAGGCGGACTGGCTGCACAACAGAATATATTCCTTCGCCAAACTCAGGTCAACCAGGCTGCTGTCCGAGCTAGCTATAAGGTAGCTCACCTACTAGCTATCCATGGTAAGCCGTTTACTGATGGGGACTTTGTTAAAGTATGCATGTGGATAACACACCTAGTATGGTTGCCAGGACTCAAGTGTTGATATAGTAGTGGGGATAGCTGTGCCAGGCTAGTAATCTCTACTACACAATTTTGGTCTGGGTCATACAATTCTATGTTATATAGCTGACCCGCCCCCCCCCCCCCCCCCCCCCCCCGCCCCCCCAGAGTTAAAAGTTTGGTGACCCCTGCTCTAGACCACTAGGGGATGGTGGTAATGTAGTGGCTAAGGAGCTGGAGTAGCATGCAGTAGCCTGAAAAGTCATGAGTTTGATTCCCGGCTGCCAGCATTGTGCTCTACAGCGAGGCACTTAACCCCGAGTTGCTTCAGGGAAACTGGCCCTGCAGTGAACTAACATCTGTAAGTAGCTTTGGATAAAAAAGCATTAACCTAATAAATAAATAAAAGATGTAAACCCACAAGATGGATGAGCATGCATTAACACACCACACGTGGGGCAATCACACACAGGCTACCAGAAGGAAGTCCACACAAACACACACAGCAAGATGACACAGGCAAGTGCATAAGACTAAAGTGGCCCTGGGGTCAGTCAGGGCTCTGTGAGCAAGTCTCTTAGGCCCCCGTTTAGATGCTCTCGCTCATTCCTCTCACCACGGCCCAGCGGTTCCCAAAATAGCCTCAGCACCAGAGGGATGCTGCTGCTGACAGCACATCAGAGTCCTCTTATCCAGCACAGGCTTTCTAGAAAGATCTGAGATTGTATTTGTTTTTCTTTTATGGTCTTATGTTATTGTGTGTTATGTCGTATGTAACAATAGCTTTGGCAACACTGTTCTCATACAGTCATGCTAATAAAGCAACTTGAATTTGAATTTGAATTTGATCTCTTAACCAGCACAGGCTTTCTAGAAACATCTCTCCCTCTGTGTGCACTGGCACTGTTTCTCTGAGAGACAGAGAGAGAGAGAAAGAGAGAGAGAGAAAGAGAGAGAGAGAGAGAGAGACCAGCAACACACTGGAAGATGAGGCATTTAGTCTAATGAATTATGTGTGGTGTCACATTTGTATAAAGATCTGTGTGTGTGTGTGAGAGAGAGAGGAATTTATATAACAGAGCAGAAGATGAAGCATGTAGTCTAATTAAGTATGTGTGGTGTCACATTTGTAGAAAGATCTGTGAAGTATGTGTGGTGTCACATTTGTAGAAAGATCTGTATGTGTGTGAGAGAAAGGAAGTTCATATGACAGGGTGGAAGATGAGGTATGTAGTCTAATGAATTATGTGTGGCTCCACATTTGTAGAAGCATCTCTGTGTGAGAGAGGCAAACTGTCATATAACGAGCAAGAAGATGAGGTGCTGAGCCTAATGAATGACGTGTGGTCTGTCGCATTTGACTAATATTAGTGCCTCCCACAGGGTCTCAGAGACCAGACCAGGCTGTCAGGGAAACGGATGCAGTCCAGCCGGTCTCCTCACCCAAAGGGGTCATCCGAGCTATTTTTAGCCTCGCCGAGCGTCTTAAAAATAGAATTGAGAGGAACGGCAGCGTGCGCTGAGAAAGGGAGAGAGAAAGAGACACTCATTATATTGATTCCTCATCTCATAACTGCATAGGTTGCTGTTTTTTTAGTAAATCCGTCTCTCAAGACTAACAATAGTATATTGATGTGTCTTAGAAGCAACCATTAAAAGCTGATGTTCTCCATGCCATCCTTTTCCATGATCTAGGCTTGTACAATCTTAAATAGGAGTACATGATGTATATTAGATTATGTTTTATACTTTGTCTTGATGGGTGAAACTAGAAAGTACATAGTTTTTTGCATCTAAATCTATACATAATTAATTTCCTGTGTATTAGCTGCATTGTGTATAAACCGCAGGACAGTGTTTTATTTTTGCTGTGTACCTGTGTATTAACTGCAGTGCCTAATGAATCAGGATCAGATTTATTAATCAGAATCAGATTTATTAATGAGTTTTAATCATATAATTTATTGTGCTTATAGAGCGCCAAAACATTAGACATGTATCATGGCGCTTTACAGAATGTAGGCAATCAGAGAAAAAGGAAAGAAAGGAAGAAAAGAAAAGAAAAGAAAGAAAGAAGGCCCATGGGTAACAGGGGCGAGGAAAAACTCCCTAGAATTGGAGATACATATAGGAAGAAACCTCGAGCAGATCCACGACTCAAGGGCCTGACCCATCTGCCTAGGGTCAATACAGGACAATAAGGTCCAAATGCATATGATAGTCAGGTGTAGAGAATAGGACATGGTGTTTAAAGCACCTGAGGTGAAAGTTACAAGAGGTTGGATGATTACGATTACGGTATGATAATGCATTAATCCTGATTTAGTGTCAGAAAGTCCAATAGTCCAGCGTTGGAATTGTCCAGGGGAAGGGTGTTGTCAAGGGGCATGTGGTGGGTCGGCAGACGGGCCAGGAATCCGGGCAGAGTTGTCATAGGCAGGTGATGGGTCGCTAGGCTGTACGGGCCAGGAATCCAGGTAGGGGGACAGTAATAGGGCAGTCGAGGATGGGACTTCAGGTGAGATAGGTGAGAGGAGGGCCAAGCACACGGATAGTTGATGAATGGTGATGATATACCTCACAAGTGAGGTACAGTAAGGGGGAAGAAAGAGAGATGTAGAGTGGGTTAGTACTGAAAATCCAAATGGTAATGTCAATAAGTAATCAGTGGTACTATATATTGTTACAGTATACCATAGTGATATAATAGGCAAGAGAGGGAGAGTTGAGAGAGAGAGAGAGAAGGGGAGAGAGGAGGGGGGGGTTGTATGGCGTGGCACATAAAAAGTCCATGACAGCACTATGCTATAGCACCATAACTAAGGCATGGTGAGGGGTAGTCGACACCAGCGCAGGTATGGTCAGTGACCACCATCGCACACGTGACTGGAGTGCCAGTCACACGAGGATTCAGCAGGGTGGTCCATATGGGAGGCAGTAAAGAGGTATGTTTTAAGTCTAGACTTAAAAATAGGGAGGGTGTCTGCTAGTCGAATTGAGGAAGGGAGATTATTCCAGAGGAGGGGTGCACGGTAGCTGAACGCTCTGCCTCCTAATGTAGTTTTTGAGATTCTTGGAATTACAACAAGCCAGTATTCTGTGATCGTAGCAGTCTGAGTGGGTTATATGGGACTAGGAGATATATATTCTGGTGCCTGGCCATTAATGGCTTTGTATGTTAGAAGTAATATTTTGAAGTCAATGCGACTTTTAACAGGCAGCCAGTGTAGAGATGCCAGGATAGGAGAAATATGTTCATATTTTTTAGTTCTAGTGAGTGTGCGAGATGCTGAATTTTGTATAAGCTGTAAGCTCTTTAGACAGGTGTTATTGCAGCCAGTGTAGAGCATTGCAATAATCAATCCTTGAGGTGACAAAAGCATGGATTAATTTCTCAGTGTCTGGTAAGGCTAAAGACTTCCTTATCTTTGAAATGTTCCTTAAATGATAGGTCTTTTTTGGACCTAAAACCATGACTTCTGTTTTATCGGAGTTCAAAAGCAGGAAATTATTTGTCATCCATGTCTTTATGCCTCTTATACATGTGTCAAGTTTGGCTAACGGAGTTAATTTGTCAGGTTTTATGGAAAGGTATAGTGGTGTATCGTCTGCATAAGAATGAAATTGAATGCCATGTTTCCTAATTTCAGAGCCTAGGGGAAGTATATAGAGAGAAAATAACAGGGGCCCTAGTACTGAGCCTTGAGGCACCCCATATTTTACCATAGTCTGGGTAGACGGTTTATTGTGAACCTGTACAAATTGTCTGCGGTTAGAAAGGTATGATCTAAACCAAGCGAGTGCTGAGTCTTTAATGCCTATCAAATGTTCAAGCCTGTGGAGTAGTATGTTGTGATCTATGGTGTCAAAGGCAGCACTGAGGTCCAGGAGGACCATTATTGATATGTTCATTATCGGCAGCGATGAGGAGGTCATTAAAAAGGCTGATTCAGTACTGTGGTGAGCTCTGAAAAAGGCTGATTCAGTACTGTGGTGAGCTCTGAAACCAGACTGATATAATTCTTGGATTTTATTCATTTGCAAGAAGGCACCAATTTGTTTGGACACTATTTTTTCTAGTATTTCTGACAAAAAAGGGAGATTAGATATAGGCCTATAGTTGGCCAGGTTGTTAGGGTCAAGGGTAGGTTTTTTGAGGGATGGCTTAATAACAGATAACTTAAACGACTGTGGTACATGCCCTGATAGCAGTGAATTATTTATAATCTGGAGCAAAGCATTATCCAAGAAAGGCAGAGCAGTCTTCAGAAGATGGGTAGGAATAGGATCTAGTAGACTAGTTGTAGATTTTGATGAGGAAATTGTGGAAGTGAGGTCTAATATGTCGATAGGTGTAAATGAATTTAACGTTGTTCGTCTCATCTGTGATTCAATTATGTTTTCGCTACCGTTCAGCAATGGAGTATGAATATTTGGTGAGACTGATTGGTTATTAATCTTATCTCTAATTGTTTCAATTTTGTCATTTTGTCAAGTTTATGAAGTCATTACTGTTTAGGCATATAGGGATAGATTCGGTTACTTCGGTGTGGCTCTTTGTCAGGCGGGAGATTGTGGTAAAGAGAAATTTTGTAATTTTTGTTCTTCGATCAGCGAGGAATAGTAGGTTGACTTAGCTTCGTTGAGTGCTTTTTTGTAGGTGATAAGGCTATCTTTCCATGCTTGGCGAAAAACTTCCAAGTTAGTGGTACGCCATTTTTTTTTCAAGTTTACGCGCTGTTTGTTTAAGGGTTTTTGTCTGTGTGGTATACCATGGAGCACACCTTACTTGTTTTCTTATTCTCTTTTTGAGTGGTGCTACTGAATCAAGGGTTGAGCGTAATGAGTTCATCACATTATCAGTTAACAAGTCAACCTAGAAGAATGAAGAAATACATTCCCATGTACAGTATACCTTGCCCCTGTGCATTAATTTCATAGCTGATGAAATTTTACAAAATCAATGTATACACCTTGGTTAATAGGCGGGGGAATTGCGGCATTTTTTTGGGTATATCATCTCCGTGTTGCTGTGCTGCAGAGGTGCTGCTGGATCCCTGGCGGACGTGGTGCCCGTCCTCCTCGTGCCAGGCCGTGTGCCAGCTTCAGAAGGACGACGCGCAGGACGTGCCCTCCGTGCAGCGTGTGCGCTGCCTCGTCTGCAGCACCGAATTCTGCTCAGCCTGCCGGACCCAGTGGCACCAGGACCAGCCGTGCCAGGAGAGCGGGCTGATCACCAGCCTCCTACCGGGGGATATCAGGTACAGGGACCTGCTATGCTAAGTTTGAAGTTAGTATGAAGTTTGCCTTCAACCTTACTCGCATTGCCACTGTTCCAACTTGTCTACTTGGTTCTCCATAGAGATATGACTAAAAAGTTCCAATTCAAAACAATATAATTCAAATTAACAGTGTATTATTCCTGAAAACAGACCCTAGCTCCCTAGGTATTTTTTTAATGACATTTTACGTTTTTCACCAAACTGTTAAGACAACTCTCTGCCTGGTGTTTATCTCCCATCAGCCCCTTCTGTAAGATTGAGGATGAGGACGCCCCCATCAAGCGCTGCCCCAGGTGTAAGGTGTACATCGAGAGGGATGAAGGCTGCGCGCAGATGATGTGCAAGAGCTGTAAGCACGCCTTCTGCTGGTACTGCCTGGAATCACTGGATGTGAGCATTTCCATCAGCTTCTCTGACAAAAAAGGGTTACACTTGACAGTATCGACATAAGAGTGACAGGACACTGTCATGAACGTGTGATAAACAAGTCATAAACGTTTATGACATAACGCTTCTGTTATTAAGTGTCACTCGGTTTTTGTCATAAGTTAGGATTAGGGTTAGGTTTAGGGTTAGGGTCAGAGTTAGGTGAGGGGAGGTTAGGATTAGGATTAGGGTTCATGTGTCATGACAGTGTCATGTGTTCATGACATTATCATGTCACTCTTATGTCAATACTGTCAAGTAAAGTGTTACCAAAAAAGGTTTGTTCAAAAAACTGTGGAACAAACTGTGCAACTGTCCATATATTTTCAGGATGACTTCCTCCTGATCCATTATGACAAAGGGCCGTGCCGGAACAAGCTTGGCCACTCTAGAGCTTCCGTCATCTGGCATCGCACTCAGGTATACATGGGAACATCCATATGAATATTATGCATACTCATACTCATATATCTTTATATACTGTTATCAACAGTGATTGAAAACAAGTCTGAGCTATGCTTAGTTTGATTATATTTGCAATGTGTATGGTAAATGCTGCCCCCTGTGGTGATAAAGGAAATAGGTGGCTCACAGCCAGAAATACTCAAGTGATTTATATTGATCCTATGAAGTGTATTCTTTTTTTAACATAACTCAACTTTTTCATAGACTCATATCTATTGGTTTGCCCTGTTACTGAGAATGTCACTTATTCTAATAATATACTGTATCTACTACACTTATTCTAATAATATACTGTATCTACTACACTTACTCTAATACATGTAATATACTGTATCTACTGCACTTACTCTAATAATATACTGTATTTACTGCACTTACTCTAATAATATACTGTATATTATACCTTTTTTCTGTCCTCCATTGTCTGTGTCATCTCTCCTCCTCTGTCTGCTTCTCCCACACATTCCTGTTATCTCTCCTTCCTTTCTCTTCTGCTCATGTCCTGATCTCTCTATGTCTCTCTCTCTCTCTCTGTCCTTTCTCTCTCTCTCGTTCACAGGTGGTGGGGATATTTGCTGGCTTCGGTTTGCTGCTGCTGGTTGCCTCCCCTTTCCTGCTCTTGGCCACGCCCTTCGTGTTGTGCTGCAAGTGCAGGTGTCGCCGTGGCGACGACGACCCGCTGCCCACTTAATGGGTCACAGGTCACCATTTAGGTCAAAGGTCACATCAGGACCGCCTCCGCACCTCTTGAAACCGCCGGAACCGAGCTCCACCAAGAGCGGACTGCGACCAGTGCCGCAAACCGACAGGAAGCAGGAAGTCCCATTTCCTGTGCAGCTTGGTGGTTACCGTAGTTAACAGCCTCTGTCAAGGGGCAACTGTCCTGTCTCTCCTCTATAGAAGCTGATTTTGATGGAAGGAGGGACCACAGAGAGATGGAGGGAGGGAGAGAAAGAGAAAGGGAGAAAAGTTGTAAGGGAAGTAAAGCATGTAGCAAAGAATTATGTCCTTGTAAAGGGGTGTTTTGCTTCAAATTCTCAAATTGTTTTAAATTCTCTTTTCTGTTATTCTCTTCTAAGTCCACTAAAGAGACGTTTATGTGCTCCACCCAAAAAGGAGGAAAGCTTGTATGTAATTTGTTAGTCTTTTCATCATGTTAGTATTTGGTATGTAGGAGTTTTTTCTCCCTTTTGTGGAATTGCGGTCATCCCAAACACCCCTCATTATTATCCCAGCATCTACACTCATGATTTTGTGCAATGTATTTTCCACACACAGGTCTCATGCTCATTTATGTTTGCAAATGCCAAAGCAGAACTTACCTCCAGGCCTGTTCACAGGCCACCAATTCACCTCCAGTCTGCCATCCCCAGTCTTCTGTCATGAGGTCAAGATGTGGCCAATCCACTTTCCTTTTTTAGTTTATTAGTATTAGTCAATCTGCTGGTCAGGAAGGGTGGTTCAGAGGTGCAATACCCAAAACACCTCCCAGTAGCAACCAGACCAGCTCCTCTAGACGTTAGACGAAATGGCCTGTATGTTTGAACCACTGATCTTCTTCTTCGTCTTCTATGTCCTACTGCCAGTGCTCCTTACTGAGGTTAAGGTGGCAAATTACATGATCCTATATGGCTCACTCAAGCAACAAAGCAGTGTTATATTTGTCCACTAGGGGTCAGTCTTGTAGCTTTGTGGCCTGATGCCTGTATTATGATTGGTGGTGACAGGACTGAGCATAACCTTTCTAGGTGCATCAGATCTGTAGTGTAAGAGGGAGCTATTGAACCAGATCCTGAAAAAAATACTGAATTATCTACCTAAGTAGATCCAGGACAAACAAGAAGAGGCATGTTGCAGCAGAATATTATTAAGTTAGACAGGTAAGAATTATATTATTGCCACAAAAAATTGTAAATGAAAGAATTACATTGCATGATGAGCTACCTGTACAGACTCTGGTCTGTAAAGTGTCTTTTAAGAATATTAATGTAACTGAATACAGATTACATTCATTTCTCAGCAGGTAGATCAGATTGCAATTCTGTTGTTTTAAGCCTGGTCCAATAGCCACCAATAGCCGATATTACAACTAAGGTTATGTTACTTGACTTGGTCTTTTGTGCTAACTGTAGCAGGTAAAGCAGATGTTATAATTTCATTACTTTCACCGGCCAATATATCTGTTCTAAGATGTGATACACTAGAAAGGATAGCTTTTATAAAATAAATCATCACTTTGGATTATTATCATCAGGCTTATATCAGTAGATGCCAGGTAGGACGGGAATGTTATAGAGTTCAGAAAGTTTCAGTTGTAGTGTTTTTCATTGTTTGCTCAGAAACTATGACTTGTTCTGGATTTATATGAGTTTCAAGGTCTGGGGGTTAACAGGGTCCAAGAGGTGCCTAATGAGCTTCTTTTTCAGCTTCACCAGTAAGGTTAGAATCATATCTTTGCCAAATCTGAGGTAATGGCCAAGTTGTGCAATTCTCAGAGATTCTAAGATTTTCTTTCTTTTTGCTTTCTTTGAACAGCTGTTGTTTATTAAACAGAGGAGTACTGTTTATTGAGTGAAACCTCATTCTGTATTTGTATTAGATCACACATTATTGGCCTGTTTTCTATTTTGTAATTTATATTACTGTATCCTTGACCCAGATAAGATATATGAATGGTTTGGAAATGGTACACAATGCTGATGTACTCTTTCAGAAGGTTTTTGTCTTGTAAGGTTCCTTCTGTTTGTGGAATAAAAAAAGTTGAGCATTCGCTTTTACCTTTTTTCTTGTATATTTCAGTAGTTTTACCTTAAACAAGTTTGATAGACACACAGATACTTGGTAGTTATTGGTACATCATCTTTTTAATGATTTTTAAGGCTGAACCTGAACAGATTAAAACAATACTGTGTTTTCCTTGCATGACCTACATCTAATATGCGCTTCGGACTTGTAACCAGAGGGTTGCCGGTTCAAACCCCGACCAGTAGGCACGGCTGAAGTGCCCTTGAGCAAGGCACCTAACCCCTCACTGCTCCCCGAGCGCCACTGTTGTTGCAGGCAGCTCACTGCACCGGGATTAGTGTGTGCTTCACCTCACTGTGTGCTGAGTGTATTTCACTAATTCACGGATTGGGATAAATGCAGAGACCAAATTTCCCTCACGGGATCAAAAGAGTATATATACACTTATACTTACTTAATAAATGGTGGTGGTCAGAGCTTTGATGTATCACTCTTCAGAAGTAAAACAAACAAACGTATATATATCACTTTTCATGGCAAAGCAAACAGGCCGAAGCTTGATTGTGGACTTGAATCCTCTAGAAAAAGTAACCTACATTTCAGATGTTACTTTAATAACATGGCAAAATCAATGTCCTAATTCAATAAGAAATATCCAAAGCACAGACATAGGTGTGTCAGCTCATTGTCCCCACACATGTACATGTGCATTCATTTGGAAGACTCGTTTTGACAGCTTTATATACATGAGGGACTTTGCCCACCATTTAAATTAGGGCCTTTAGAGTTTAAATTAGGGCCTGTTGGCCCATAGAGTTTAAATTAGGGCCTGTTGGCCTATAGAGTTTAAATTAGGGCCTGTTGGCCCATAGAGTTTAAATTAGAGCCCACTGACTCCACCATAGACACAAAAGCAAGTTTCTTCTTGTCCTGGTTCACCTCTGCTGAAACCTGCCAGGTGACACTGGTCGTTTGGCCAGCATGAGGGACAAGACCTACAAAGTTGTGGTGAGTTAAGCAGGGAGGTTAATGCTGCTAGCAGTGCTACAGTAGTTAACATTAGCTAGGCTACTGTAGCCTTCATACTGTATGATTCATATCAATCATTAACCTAGGAATACTTCGTGCATTTAATGAACATTTTGTGTAATAATTCACGGCAAATTAATAAACTGAATATGGTGGTCCAAGAGCAGACTGCACCAGTCCATGCATCAGCCCGACTGAGCAGTGAGTGATGACAGCAAAGGATGAGTCAGGTAACGTTATGAAGCACTGCCGTTAACGTTAACCGCTTTCACACACACACAATATAAAATACACGATGATAAATATAAAATTCAATATCAAAACACTATTATTTACACGATTACTCCTGAAATAACTGCTATTAACTGCACATTGACTATATAAAAATCACTGTTTGGAGGAAAGGGTTCGCGTGCTGTCGCCGGTTGGGTGACGTAGGCCGACTCCACCCCTAGCACGTACACGCTTCAACGGCAAGCTTGGTAAGCACAACCTAACTACCATAAAAACTTGAATGAATGCAAGTAGGCAAATAAATGCAACCCACAATCATAATAGACTACAAATGAATAAAAAACAAAAACTCATTATTAAGCCTCCTTATCAGCTAAATAGATCGTGTTTCGTCTGTCCAAAATGTTTGAACATTCATCTTCCACTCAGTATTTGTTTAGCCCCCTTTTATTCTCCCAATGAGCAAGCCTCAGATAATGCATAACCCTGCCTAGTATAGCCTTGACAGAAGACCACTCAAATCTCAAATGAAAAGGCTTTATTAATTTACGACGTCCAGGGGCGTAACCATGAGTGGAATTACATTTAAATTGACTATTAAACCCTAACCAAATTGTGTCAGAAGTGCTTTCTTGTGAACGAAGGCTTTAAACAGTTGTGCAGGCTTAGCAGGGATGTGATTGGCAAAGTTCAAGAAAGCAGGAACGCAGCACGCAGCCTGGCATCTCCAGACTGACCCTTACCTCCAAAAGAATAATTTATTATAAGGCTGCTATTTCCAATCAGACGCAGTGTGTTTAGGAACATTTATGTTAGCAGTGCACTTTTATCGAAAGCGAGTTACATAATTATGTCAATTATATTACAAGGGCCATGGGAACAATGCAGCACCTAGTCTACATGATTACAATAGCCTATTTTGTTGAAAAGACAGCTCTTATTTCAATTTCTTTGCCACTGATTGATGTCTAATTAGACCTTTGAACTATTCATACAGTGAGTTTATTCCACATCTCCTTTGTGTGCCTATGTGTCCTTTGTGTGCTTTCCATACACAGAAAATAGACCTATAATCCAGGGCTACTAAGTTAAAGGAATATTTATACCTAAGAAAAAATATCCCTGTCTGAGAATAACGTGCAGCTGTAGGTGCAGGTTTAGGGTGGCCTGGGACCTCATTGACATTGAATGTTAATTGACATTAACATTCAACCGCACAGATTTGACATTAGAGCATGCATACACTCAAATCCACACCAAAGATTTAGATTTCAGATTTATAAAAACTATCTTAACAAATTTGGCTGGCAGTAGGCCTACATTAAGCAAATTTGTCTTGATAGTACGCCTTAAATTAACTAGATTATTCAGCATTACTTGTGCCTTGTCAGATGTACAAAATGCCTATGCTATAGCTAATAAGGGGAGAACCTTCACTCTCGAAACTCTTCCGGTGTGGTACTGCATGAACTGCAGCCAAATTCGGTTTGTATGGGATTAATAGAGAGTGTGGAGGCTCTCCGTAGACGGGCTCTGGCCATAGGCACTAATGCACCCCCACGCCATCCTACACTGCAGAAACTGCTTATCTATCCAAAGCAAGACGATGAAATCCCTATACTCTTCACAATTTCATACTGAGGAGCACTGTAAAGTATTGAGGAGTGGTGGCTGGTGTGGATGGGTGCTGCCAGAATGATGTGTCGATTAAAACACATGAATCCAGGTTACCAGTTAACTCTTATTTATTTTCCAGCTTTGGTTTTCTTTGAGTGTTATTGTTGGTGTAAATTCACAAACGCAACAACGCACTCGAGCTGGATGAGGATACCGCCACTGCAAACTGAGAGCCATCTACCACTGTAGGCTACTGAGAGAAACACTGGAGTCTCAGGTTAATTACCTAATTTAGTGCAGGTGGAATGCAAGGGGGCGTGTCTCAATTTGGCAGGGGGGAAAGTACTGGGATTTCTAACAGCCGCCCCCAAATATGATTACATATTTGTCAAAAGAAATTCTAGTCATACAGTTTGGTCATTGGGGAAAGCAGGAAGAACTACCAGACGGCTGACAGGACGGATGAAATGTTTCCCATTGATAGCTATCTCAACCACTCTGACTCTGCCATCGGAACTCGGCAGGATCTTGGTGACTGTTCCAATGGGCCAAGAGCCGCGAGGAAGCTGAGGGTCAATCACCATGACGACGGCAGCAGGGGAGATTGAAGGACTGTCTGCTCTCCACTTCTGACGGCTCTGAAGGCTTGGCAGGTAGTCTTTAATAAAGCTGGTCCAGAACCGGTCAGCAAGGATTTGACTGTGTCTCCACTTCCGGGGGGTTAAGAGCTCGGAATCCGCATACATCACTTGAGGAAGCGACGCGTCTCGCCGCCCCATCAGAAGAATGTTTGGTGTTATGGGGTCCACATCAGAAATATTGGATGACACATAGCCAAGAGGTTTAGAATTTAGTATCTCTTCAACTTCTATGAGCACCGTGTGTAGCACCTCCTCTGTCACGACTTGAGTCCCCAAGGTGACACGTAAGGCAGATTTGACCGACCTCACCTCGCGTTCCCAAGTCCCACCAAAGTGGGGAGAATATGGTGGATTGAAAGAGAATCTGATTTGCTGCGACGCAAGCTTTTCTTGAAGTGCAGGACTAAGCTGAGTGAAGGCTTCTCTAAGCTCCCTTTCACCCCCTCGGAAATTCGTACCCTGGTCACAGATGAGCTCACAAGGACGACCTCTACGGGCTACAAACCGCCGAAGGGCTAAGAGGAAGCGGTCAGTGTCAATACCCGAAAGGAGATCAAGATGGACACATCGGGTGGTCTGGCACTTAAAGAGGATCCCCCATCTCTTCTCATGTCTCCTACCCACTTTGATGGTGAAGGGACCAAAACAGTCTTGAGGCGGGTAAATCAGCCATTCTGGGGACTGAGGGCGAGCTTTTCCACTTGCGGCAGTCTACACACTTCTTCTGGACCTTCTTGACTGCCTGCCTCCCGCGTAAGATCCAGTACTTCCTCCGGAGCTGGGCGAACACTCTTTGTGGACCAGGGTGACACAGGGCTGAATCCATATCAGCGATGAGGAGGTTGGTGATATGATTCTTAGGGTCAAGGACAATGGGATGGATAACATCTGGCTCGAGGTCTTGGCTATGACGGAGTCGGCCACCAACTCTGAGGAGTCCTGTAGCTGGGTCAAATTCAGGCGTCAGCTCAGCCAGTCGACTTTGAGCGGAAACTTCTTGGCCACTCTCAAGGAGCTTATACTCGTCAGGGAAGTCTTCCCTCTGGGCTTGGCGAAGCAAATGCAGCTCAGCTTGGACTCGACATAGCTTGGCATCTACCTCTGTGTGGTCCAAAGGCAGCTTCTCAGCAGTGGTATCAAGCAGTTCTGACCAGGTGTTAAACTGGGAGTAGTCAGACTTGGATGGACTGTCTGGAACTTGAATGTGTCCGCAGAATAGAGATTTCCTTAATTCTAGCATATCTTTATTAGAGGACGGGACGGCGAGTCGAGGCCACTGTGATGCTGGTAAGTCCAAGAAAGATGGGCCTGAGAACCAACGGCTGGTGCTGGTGAGCTCTGTCAATTTCTTGCCCCTTGTAATGTCATCCGCTGGGTTATTAGTGGTATCCACATACCTCCACTGATCAGGCTGTGTGTGCTCGAGAATTTCCGTGATGCGGTTAGCCACAAAGACCTTATATCTGCAGGTGTCTGAGCGAATCCAGGTCAAGACTGTTGTAGAATCAGACCAAAGAATCACCTCTTCGATCGGCAGGGTGAATTCTCTCTGCAGGAGGTGGGCCAATTGAGAGCCGGTCAAAGCAGCGCACAGTTCAAGACGGGGGCTACTCTAGAGAGAGCCATGACGAAGGAAACAGACACATTGCCATGACTGTCTGTGAGTCTAAGGTATGCAACTGATCCGTATGCCTGTTCCGAGGCATCACAGAATATATGAAGCTCATAACTGCCTGGCACCTGAGTCTTTGCTGACCCGTACCACCGGGGGACTTGGATCTGCACAATTTTTGGTAACTCATTCTCCCATGCCGTCCAGGCCACTCTGATGCCCTCTGGGATATCTGGATCATCCCATCCCCTGGCTGGCTTCATCCACAACTGTTGGAGCAGGATTTTAGCACGGGTGGTGAATGGGATAATGAATCCAAGAGGGTCATACTGACGGGCGAGTATCCGGTATAGGACCCGCATGGTGAGAACTCTGTACTCCACTGGACGATGCTTAAAGCTCAAAGTGTCCTGCACACAATGCCAGGTAAGTCCAAGAGTGCCCTCACATGGATCAGAGCAGTCATGACTCAGCCATAACTCAGAGTGGGTAGAACGGGCTTCTGGTGGTAAATCATCAATGACAGAGACATGGTTACTGGCCCATTGACGGACCTCGAAGCCGCCTTCAATGAGGGAGGAACGCAGTTTGGTGACCATTGCTCCGGCTTCAGGAATGGAAGGTAAACTTTGCAGACAATTGTCCACATAAAAGGCACCAAGAACAGAAGACTGGACATCACGGTACTCAGGAGAAAGACTCTGGGCATGCCTCTGAAGTGCATATATGGCACAACAAGGACTGCACGTAGTGCCAAAGGGTAGAACTTGCCATTCGTATACTGCAGGTGGAACATCTCTCTTCATATTTCGCCACAGAAATCGTAACAGGGGCCGATCAGTGGGTAACAAACGGACTTGATGGAACATTCCCTTTATGTCCCCACTGATGGCAACCTGATGCTCTCTGAATCGGATGAGAACACCCAGCAAAGAAGGGCCTAAAGTTGGACCAGGCAACAGGTAAGCATTTAGGTTTTGACCCTGATACTGGTAAGAACAATTAAACACTAGGCGGTGTTTGCCATTATGCTCCACCAAATGGTGCGGTAGATACCAGGACTCACTACTTCTGTCAACCTCTTTTGGGTCCAGCTTCTTGATGTAACCAGCTTCAATGAGTTTCTGGATTTCTTGCTCATAGATAGCTGCACGCTCTGGATTCTTAAACAAATGTCGCTCAATACGACGCAGGGCAGGCATTACTGCATCCTGGGGGGCATGCAGCAGGGGGGTGTTCTTGGCTCTAAGTAAGGGAGTGGCATATCTTTGGATACCATTAATGTCCTGACGCATGGTGTGTTGCTCTAAACATTCAATGGCTTGATGATCCTGCTTAGACCGTATTGCAACCTTTGGACTTTGTGAATAGGGGAATATGTCAACCTGCCACAGTCGCTCCACATCCCTCTGTAACTGGTCTGGGGCTGCAGAGGCTAGGAAGAGACACCGAGTATCAGAACAGGTTTCCTGCACTAAAGAGGTTGGGCCATGCAACGTCCATCCCAGGCGAGTGTGCAGAGCAGCTGGGCTTCCACTGGGTCCAAATCTCACTCGTTCTGTAGAACTCAAGAGATGAGGATGATCTGCACCCACCAGGAGCATCGGTCGGATCTTGTGAAACTCCTGAAGCGGAAGATCTCGGAGGTGTTGGTAACGTCTTTGGAGTGTGTCAACAGGGTAGGTCTGCTCAGGTAGATCTAATTGTTTAGCAGTGAAGGCACCTTTGATCTGATATTTCTTCTGCTGCTGGGAAGCCGGGGAAATTGAAAAGGAAACTGTGGCACCCTCAATCCTCTCTGTGCCCTGTCGGATAGTACGCAGGACTAATGATTCAGCCGCCCCGTTAAGGCCTAAACTCTCTGCAGCAGAAGGCAGAAGCATAGTTTTCTCTGAACCGTCGTCCAGGATAGCATAGGTCTCTAAAGACCTCCCATTGTGACTCAGGATGACTTTCACCACTTTCAAAAGAACGGAATTAAAGCCACTGGGTCTACTCAGATAGAAGATCCCGGAGTCACGTTTTCGGGTATTCACCTCATGTAGAACTCCTAGGTGACGATCCTTGCAGTGAGGGCAGCCTCTCTTTAGGTCACATTTAAATGAATGGTGGGTCCGCCCACATCTCCAGCAGCGGTTATTATCCAAAATCCACTTTCTCTTGTTCTCCACATCAAACCGCTGGAAATCGGAGCACTGACTTAGGTGATGATCTCGGCTATTGCAGAAGGCACATGATGATCCAGACTCATTGGAGGATTTCACCCCTGAGTAGGTGTTCTTATTCTGGGTTCTAATTCTAGCACCCTCCTCCTGACTTACACCCTGAAGGAATGTGGTGGTGGGGAATGCTGGCTTTGCAAATCTCATATTTCTAGGTTCTGACTTTGCTGCGCCCTTAGGTTCACTCACTTGAACTGCTAAATTTTGGCATTCTGCTTCTTCCTCCAACCAGTTTGAAAAATCTATTAAATTATAAGGAATGTCTGGTCCTACAGTTCTAGCATGTCTAGCAAAGCTGGCAATATGCTCAGCTGGGAGTTTACTGAGTAACTGATGGACATGAGATGCACAGGCCAGCTCTGTTGCGCCCTCATCATGGCCCCATGACTGAAGCATGCCGACCAAAGCTCTGATACGGACAGCAAACTGGCTAAACCCACGAGAATCTCCAGGACGAATACTCGGAAGGCTCTGAATGGAGGCAATCTCTCGTAACACCAGATGATGAGGTTGCCCATACTTCCTCTTAAGGGCTTTCAGAGCAGTGGTGTAAGGTTGAGGATGATGAGCATAGGCCAGGGCCAGATGGCGAGCAGCATTCAGTCTTAAATGGTCAAGCAGAATGTGATATTTGTATTGCTCAGTTTCCTCAGGTGGTATTAAGTTTTCTAGAGCCATATTCAGCATAGCGAATTCCTGAGGGTCATCTCTTTCAAAGAATGGGAATGAGGGCCTTTCAACGCGTGCTGACCTCGAGAACTGGGTAAGTGGGTATGTTACGCTGGGCAAAGACACAGGTATCTGGGGGCCAGCAGCTTCATATGGTCTACTGGGAGGATACATATGATTAGCATTTACCTGCTGAGACTGAGACACTGAGGCTGTGGGAATTAGGTCAGCAGCAGGAGGACAATGAACTGGTCTATACTGGTTGGAGGTATGCTCTACTATGGGTCTACCAGAGTCATATGTGGCTGGAGCTTGATGCAAAGAGGGTGAACTAATTGCAGATATGCCTGCAGGATCACTAGAGGGGGCTACGGCTCTAATCTGTGCTGGCAGAGAATGTCTAAAAGGGGCTCGAGGATGTTGTGGTGCAGCAGCCATTGGAGCAACATACTCTGGATAGACAGGTGGGCCATACGGTAGATTTGAAACAGGATAAGGCATGTAAGGAGGCCTCAAAAATCCACCACTTGGGAAAAAGGTTGGATAAGTTTGAGGTGGCATCCATGGAGGACATGGAGGGCACGGGAGAAAGAAAGCATTACCTGGCATCTGATTATACTGAAGGAGGCCATCACGCCTCTCTAATCGCTGGTCAGTGGTATAGAAATCTGGATTTACTAAATGATCATTGACTGGAGATAACTCTGGGGGGACACCTTGTGGCTGATTCTGATACTCAGGAATTGAATTAACATTAAAGGGGACCTGTGCGTTAAAGTTCTCTCTATGATGGGCTGGAGGTACAGCATAGGGATGGACATCAGGGCCTAACTCCGGTGGTTCCCTACTTGCCCATGGAGAGGGAGTGGGAAGCATGGACAGAGGCGGAGGTGGAAGAGTACTTTGTCTACTAATCATTGGTGGTATTGGATGAGGCAGATTTACACTTTCCTGATGTTGTCGCAGACATTCGCCAAGCTCCTGCACAAGTGAAGTTCTGCAGTCCGCTGGTCGATTCCTCTCTCCGGCGACTGGGGAGCTTTCTTCTGAGCTGGTTACGAAGGAGGAAGTTCTGCTTCTCGGTTGCATATCCCTCATCATTTGACTCAAGTCCATCAGCATGCCTTTCATCTGCATTACCTCTTCGGACAGAGACTTCACATCCATGTCTCCATGTGGCGCTTTTGCTCCTCCTGCTGATTGCCCTTGGACATGGGTGGCGGTGGTGTGTGAAGGGGCCATCACATAATCCCTTTGCCATACAGGAGGTCGCACAGTTCTAGCAGATCTCTTCAGCCTTCCAGGGTTATCTTCAGTCATCATTCCAGCAGCCTCTCCGGCGAGCAAAGGACCATGTAAAGTATTGAGGAGTGGTGGCTGGTGTGGATGGGTGCTGCCAGAATGATGTGTCGATTAAAACACATGAATCCAGTTTTCCAGTTAACTCTTATTTATTTTCCAGCTTTGGTTTTCTTTGAGTGTTATTGTTGGTGTAAATTCACAAACGCAACAACCCACTCGAGCTGGATGAGGATACCGCCACTGCAAACTGAGAGCCATCTACCACTGTAGGCTACTGAGAGAAACACTGGAGTCTCAGGTTAATTACCTAATTTAGTGCAGGTGGAATGCAAGGGGGCGTGTCTCAATTTGGCAGGGGGGAAAGTACTGGGATTTCTAACAAGCACTGTTCACAGATTTCCACTGAATGCCACAGCATCTTTACTTATTAGTGGTGCCAGTTAACCTGTTGTGTAATGTTCCTGTTTGTTTAATGAAACATCCAGTTATGTAAACATGGACACAAGTAAGTCCAGTTGTGCATTAGACAAACTTCATGATGCAATTAATTATTGAAGAACTTTTACATGTTGGGATTTTAAAATACTTTCTTTCTATAGACATGGTGGATTTCTGGTTTGTAACCAGCTTCCATAAATACAATTAGATATTATTTGAATAAGTTAAGAACTTTTCCTCTGTCGCACACACGCTATTTGTTTATCCAGCAACGGCTTTGCAAATAACGATGTCCATAGACAAGGTAGAATATATTGCATGATTTTATGAAAGTACGATGTATTGCGACATCATGCATGTCAAATTTGTAGTTTCTTCTGTCTCATTCCATCGAACTACAGATCCGCTACCCGATCTGGCAAACTTACATAGTGCGGTTATAGCCGATAGAGGGCCGCGAAGCGAATGCAGAAGTGCCGTTCACCCTGTTACGAGTTGATGAACCACGGAAACAATTTTTTTGTAATGGAAACATTATTTTAAGGTACAAACAACTCTTTGGTGTTGCTTTAAATTGCCAAAAGTTTGATATTACAACAAAGTTAACGCTTAGTTTAATTCCATACAGAAACATTTTATTTTTTTAAAATGCTTTAACATGTGTATGAAAGACAATTTCATTTATGTGGATGTGACTCAAATCTGCCTTATTACTATTCTTTGGATGAACTGTACAATACAATGGTCTGATTTAATATGATACAAGACATGGAAATCAAAAGATAGACATTCTTGTATTTATAACAAAGAGTGAACCTCTGTTTTGGCATTAGTGGTAATATCAAAAGGATTACCAATGAAATCACTGGTTGAGCATCAAGTCTGCAACTGACATAATTGCACAATACAGTCTTTCCTGTGGCTAAAAATGATTTCTTAAAAAATTTGGACATTTCCATATCAAAATGAGACATCATAGCATTATCAAATGGATTGATAAGGGATACTGAAGGCATTGCTTAAACTCTGTTAAATACAGAGGAAATAGTGTGTTGACAATCCTACAAGAGAATAACATCAACATCGTCATGAACACCTTGAAGAAGCAGGTCTTCTTGATATGTTACTATCTTCTTCCTCTTGGCTGCCCTCAAGGTCCCCACAAGGACTTCAAACAAGTTGGCACACTTATCATCATTGCAAAGTACTCCAAATGTAACACTGATCTTCCCATCTGCATCTGAAAAAAAGCATATAGTATTCTCCAGATTACCTCTCTAAGGTAGTTAGACTTGAGGCAGTAGTGTGACCTTGTCAATCAGCCAAATGCGGTCTGCTTGACCATCAAAGATTTCCCTACATTTTTTAGAAGAAATGGTCTAGGACAGGGGTGTCCAAACTAGGGTGGACCAGATGAGATTGGCTGAAATTCGGGACGCTTTTTTTTTTTTGCAGGGGGGGTGCGGGGGATGGTAGGCCTACAGCGAATTTTCAAACCTGTACCAAAACACATTTTTATTCAAACAGCAAGTCTGCCTCAAAATACAACAGAGAAATCATGAACTCAAAATGTCATTGTGGGAAAAAAAAAAAAAAACAATGACTGCGTAACAGTGCAAATCAGACCTTTCAGAATAAGGATAATAGCCTAACGCTAATAACAAGCCTTGCCAAAATGATGGGTCATTAAGTAAGAATACAAAATAATTGTTAGATTAAGTAGATTATGTTAAAACGACATGGACATTAGGCCGAACTTCCAACGTATTTTTTTTTGCACACACGCTGGCTCTGCCTGCTGCGCTGCCTGCACATTCAATGTCCCTGGCTTCGCGAAATCAGTGCATATTCGCGCCTAATTATAGAACGTCAAAAAGAAACAAAGTAGCCGGGCTGCACCCAGACACTTAGCTGCCGTCGGGGGCTGCATGCAGTCGACTCAACCTCTCTACGGACAGTTTTTAATGTTTATCAGAAAATAACTACTCAGTATTCTGATTGAGTATAATTTTCGGGACAATTAGGGCAGAATTCGGGATTCGGGACAACTGCTTGGATATCGGGACTGTCCCGAATTTTTCGGGACGTCTGGTCACCCTAGTCCAAACTACGGCCCGCGGGCCAACTGCGGCCCGCCACGCACTTTAATCTGGCCCGCAGAGCATTTATTAGTTTATCATAGATCCGGCCCGCCACGCACTTTAATCCGGCCTGCCGAGCATTTAATTAGGTCATCATAGGCCGCTCACTATTTTTTTCCAGAGAGAGATAGATAGATAGATAGATAAATAGATATAGTGCTGGGCGGTATACCGGTTCACACCGTATAGGCCCTACCGGTGTATATTTTCGTTATGATATGAATTTTTAATATACCGCCATAGAGTGTCCCAGTGACTTCCGTTTTACTTCCGCTACAAGGGACCTGTCTTTCAAAAAAATATGAACGGGAGTTAATGGAGAGATAACAATTATTTTTTGGTCCCATATGAATTGTGCCACGAATTTCACATATGATGTGTGTGAATTTAAAAGATAATTTTTCACGTCAAGAAAGTACTGTTGTTCGATAGACTTCAAAAGTTATGTTGGTTTTGTACGAATCCGCTCAGTGGACTACATCTCTCATCTCGAACGATGTACGTCACCAACGTAATGAAACGATAAGATTAGAAGCTAGCTGATAGCTATTATGCTAGTTAAAGTTGCATCTTGCTGCCTGCTATGTCACTTAACAGTATCTAATGTATAGTCTATGGACGAATACAACTTACCTGATGTGTTTAATCCTCTGACTCATGGTATTTTCATCGGCAAGGAAAGCCCAATTAAGACCTGTTGCTGGTATGCTTGTACAATCTAGTGTGCTGTGAATGAGCTAACGTCACTAGCGCGATTGATGGGTTTGTAGTCGTTGGAATTACGATCTTTCACAATGTTGTAATTCAATAGTTACGAAACAAACTGCAAATGTCTTTACATGAAAAATTGTCTTTAAAATTGACAAATGTCATATGGGTAATTCAAGGCACAAGTCAACCGGGACCAGAAAATAATTTCTTTTTCGCCATAGACTGGCGTTCAAAATTGGAAGGCAAGTGGAAGTGGCGTCACTGGGACACTCTATGGACCCTTTCAAGAGAGTTCCATTATCAGCATCATAATTGGCCCCACATTCCATGTGTTATCTTAATGCAGAGGAAGTAGATTGGGGCCCAAATAGAACGTTCAAGCATTGTTTTTGTTTACCTTGTTGAAAGGGTCTATACCGGTGTATTTGATTACACAACGTTTCAGATTGGACTTTTTTCACACGCACGCATGGTGCCACTGCGAGGCATAGTGAGGGTAAACACAAAACAGCATAAGTTTTTCCCCTGAAGTATGACCCTTAAGGCTTAATTTCTCCTTAGGTAAGGGGTTTATTTAAGGGTGTTGCACAGAATACCTTAAATTGTTTCTTTAGTTAAGGAAAAACGTTAAGGGATACTGTATTGAAAGGGATTTACCGTCACGAAAATTCTATTGAGATTGTTCAACAGCTGTAACTAGCTGGCTAGTAGGTGATGTCGTTAGTTAGCAACCCACCGAACACAGTGAAGTTTAATGTTCTTATCATTCATCTCACCTTACGAATATTCGCTGAAATTATCCAGGTAGCAAGTAAATCATGTGTTATAGACATGCACTGAGCAATACTAGCTGGCTAGTTAGAAATGATCCTGACTGTCAGTGCACCAAAACGAATTTTTTTGTTAAAGGAACCGTATGTAAGATTGTGGCCAAAACTGGTACTGCAATCATTTTCAAATTACTGTAGAGCGGTGTATCCCCTCCCCCTCCCCCCTGACTCAAGGTTGCCAACCCAGATGCCGAAACACTACTGACTTTGTGATTAGTAGATAGGTAGAGGGTGGTGCATCAGGCCAAAACACAACATGACATGACAAAACACAACATCAACATCAGTTGAGGGCTGCAACTTCACTTTTTAAATGACAATATCTTGGCCGGACTGCTGTTGTCAGTGATATAAGTATTTGAAATGAACATGATTTCTTAATGTCTAGTGACATACCAGGACCATTTTATGATTAATTGAAATACATGTCTTACATACGGTTCCTTTAATGCCGAACCGAAGCTCATGGCAGGCTAACAAGACATCCACATCAAGTTAACGTTAGCCGACCACTGTAAACCACACAATAACAACAAGGCATGTTTCTGATAGGCCTATTTGACAGAGTAAGCATATTAGCAGAGAGGTTTTATTTTAAATTGTATAATTTTCAAAAAAATATAATTATTGCAAGTTGCACTACTTTTTGTATTGATTTTATACAAGATGTTTGTGAAATTTGCACGGTAAAATTTCTGTATTTTGACTGCAGTTGTCTTTGCATTCTGATTAGATTCTTCATTAGAATCATGAGTGGCTCTTTGTAAACAGCATCATTTTCTGGGGCCATGCAAAACTGCATTACCACTAGTGTGGAGTTAATCTACATCATGACAGTAAAATAGACCATCCTTAGTCAATGTACTGCAGCAATTCCTCTCTCAACCTGTAGAAAATGCTGTGAACATCTGATTATGCATGGGGAAAAAATACCGTCATATACCGTGAAACCGTAAGAATTTTGAAAAATACCGTGATATACATTTTTGGTCATACCGCCCAGCACTAGATAGATAGATAGATAGATAGAGATAGAGAGATAGATAGATACTTTATTGATCCCCAGGGGAACTTCAACTACGTTGTGAGTAACTTTAGGCTACTGCAAACTGCTTTACACTCTTCTTAGAGAGCGATTATAATGTCACTGTCGAGATACATAGCATCTCCTTTGCAGCAGATCTAACTACGTTATGCTAGCCTACTCCATTTAATTGGGAACACATTTGAGCGTGCATGCAAGAGAGGGAGAGATCACAGCAGGTTCCAGCTGGCTTGTCATTGTTGATAATTGATATCTACATTTTAAATAAGAAACTTTTAAAAGAAAATCACGATGGCAACAGTAGTTCCCACTACTGACCACTTATAAACTGTGAGAGGGCACATGCCAGGCACAGCACTAGCCACAGTGTTGTAGTCAAGTCACTATTCCTCGAGTCCGAGTCCAGGTTCGAGTCCTCAGTGTTCAAGTCCGAGTCAAGTCATTAAAAAAAAATTCCAAGTCAAGTCCGAGTCGAGTCCACTACTCATCCGAGTCAAGTCCGAGTCGAGTCACTATTGATCCACGTCGAGTCCGAGTCGAGTCCCTATTGATCAAGTCGAGTCCAAGTCCAGCACTAAAGTAAGCATAGCCTACATGTCGTTCCATTTTTTTCCATTGCAGATGAAATCCTTAAAAGCAAAACGGACAATCTTCTGTCTCCAGGGGTTCCATCACTTGTGTGAAAGTAGTATTGCCAAATTTCTTGCCAAACCCAATGTGTTGTATTTATTATATTGGAGAGAATACCATAGCCTATAGGCCTACTCATAATAAATGAGCAATCCACATCCCAATCACACAGGCCATTAAGTCACATTATGCTGTTACTGACTGCTGACAATTGTATAGGCAGTGTTGTAGAAGTTCATACATCACAAGAGCTAGATGAACGTTGGAGTAGGCCTATTTTGTAAGAGGTAGAGTGGATCATAAAAGGGCATTTTTTAAAATTCTGGCTGTTAAATAGCCTACACAATTTTAGCGCAGTTTGGGAGGGACAGGAGCAGGGCCCGTCTTGGTAGCTTATTTCTGACGTGAACACTGGCTACCGGCAACTGCATAATTATGTTATCACTTCACTGACACTATGTAGACATATTTCATGTCAACAATAGAGATGAAAACTAGCTTTAGGTTAACGAAGATGTAGATCATCTGCCTAATTAATTTATTTGTGCAAAGGCCACGTTCATTTCAGCGAGATGAGTGAAATAAATGTTTTTTTAAGCTGCCATCGCCATACTATTTGCTACGATATTCACCTGTTAGAAATAGAACACGTTGCTATTTCCTTTTTTTTCGTGCAGTGGATTAGGCTATCAAATCGCTCGTTTGAACAGTAACAGTAATCCAGTTCATTCGTGGTTTTAAATATAGTTGTTTCTGGCCTACCCACGAGAGGTTCAGTTTGTCAGTTTCACTTGCGCAGACACGTAGGCCTACATTGACACTACATGGACACTCTACTAAGCAATTTAATGTTATGCTTCTATATTTTATGACACCAAAATTAAGAAGTAGGCTATGCTATATCTTGATCGGGAAAACGTTTAGTTTATTTTTCTTTCATCCGATAATAGCCTGCTGCAAATTAACAGACAGAAGCACGGCAGGGCTAGCCGTAGTCATACTCAATTCTAAGTTCGGAATGGCACCCAGGCTACGGCAGGGCACGCCCTGAATGAAAATGAATGAATGGAACCTCGCTTCTCGCGTCAGTCAGGGAAAACACTGTTCACCAAGTCACGATGATCAGCTATCCAGCAGCAGTGTGTGTTGTTTAGCCTAGGCTGAGTGTAATCTTAGGTAATGTTATGTCATGTATGATAACTAATATTGCCTGGTAATAGCCTACTACATTGAAATAGCGGCGGCCATATCTCCAGGCATTTTGGTGTTAAAGTTAACGTTAGTTTGCTTTGCATGTGAACATGATGTGACTTGCGATGTAGCCTATGACACGAAGCAGTAGCCTAACATTCCCTTGAACTAAAATAAACTAAACTAAAAATAGCCTAATGACATACTACAATTATAGCCTTATGATGTATTACAAAAAAAAGTTGAGTCCTCGACGAGTCATCGCGAGTGCGAATGCACGAGTCCGAGTCCAAGTTCGAGTCATCAGTGCTTAAGTCCAAGTCAAGTCACGAGTCTCTAAATTTAGCTAATGACTCGGACTCGAGTTCAAGTCTCGGACTCGAGTACTACAACACTGACTAAATTACTTTGTCATTTAAATTATACAAACGAGATATATATATATATATATATATATATATATATATATATATATATATATATATTATCTCCAAACTTTTTGACTCAAGGGCCACGTTGGGTTTTGAAAATTGGCCGGCGGGCCACACAACAAAAAATAGTGCATGTGTGTGTGTATGTATGTATGTATATGTCAAAACCCAATGTGGCCCTTGAGTCAAAAAGTTTGGACACCCCTGGTCTAGGAGTTGAGTGCAAAAACTCCAGTGTGGACAAACAAGATTTTTGGGTCTCAAACAAATGGGAAAGCAACATTCTTGCACTACAGGCCTATATGTTTAACCCTGCATACACCATTTTCAAAAGAGAGGTGAGAGTTTCACAAGCTAACGCTTTCATAACATGTCTTCGAGAAATGTACTGAAGAAAGTTCATACAAAATTCTTACTCTTAGTGCCAAGGCGCCGAATCTCTTCCACAAGTAATGACACTTCGTGATTCACATTCATTGTCACTGTAAAACAGAAATCATTAATGGAAGAGGAGCCAATTTTGAATCAACCCACCACTGGTAAGTAGAAAAGCAAATTTCCTTTTTTAAAACAGATTACATGACTGTAAAAAAAGTGTTAAAAGGCCTTGCCTGAAGCAAGTTACAGTACGTTTTAAAAACACTGAGGAAGAAAATGTGCAGAAAAGGCTAATTAAGTTGGAACATCTTTATGTTCAATGTTGGCCTGTCATATGTTCTTATCCAGAGCAACTTACAGTGAACTACAGGGATAACTCGGACAACTACAACGCTTTGCTTTACTTGGAGGCACCTGAGATTGAACTCTCAACATTATGCTGTTTCTGGCCCAGATAGGCTATTCGGCCACCAAAGAGAGCTATGGCCCACGTTTGGTCCATCTTTTACAGTCCCTGTAGGCAAAAGTACATCCCAAGTAAAAGGAATGTTAGTAAAATGTCATCCTTGATATTAAACTCAAGGAATTCAACTCAGTATTAAACTTAAGACAAGCTTAGGCATTTACATGGTTTCTGTAGGTTTGAACAAGTTAAATGTATGATGTTTAGGACCTTTCTGAGACCATTATGAATTAAATTTAAAGAGACCATCATGAATTAAGTTTAAATTGGAACGTCACCTATTACCAGCCGTCCCGTATTTCCAACCTCTTACGCGTGTCACTTAATATTCATTTCTATACAAACCAAGACAGCAGATTCCTAAAGAAAGGACCCTCATCATAAGTGTATCTAAATTAGCTATGTACCAAAAATTACATTTTACCATGACTCAAAGAGCTGTAAACAATGTTGTAAGGCTGCGTGTACAAATCCGCTTGGAGCTCCAGAATTTTGATTTGCGAAGAGAATTCTTGGTCTAACCGTTGATGTGCCATGAGAAAGGTTGGAAATAGGCACCCACCAGCCCAGCACTAAACTCTGAGCGTGGTAAACAACTTAGTTGGTTGGCAATGGGAAATTGCATTGCAACCAACAAAGTTGCTAACTTAGTTAGCAACTATGGTTTTGGGAAACGCGCCCCAGAGTATCTACGCCCACAATGACAGCAGAGCTCAGGTGCAAAATTCAAAGCATGGCAAAACAGCTGCGGTCACTAGCCCCAAACCCACGGTATCAGGAAATCAGCTGTTTCCCTCTCAGATTAGACACTCAGCTGGGCTCCTGCGAGTTCTTCAGTTTTGGAAGATCACCTCGACAAAAACGTAATGCAAGCACTCCACCGGTACAAACCACCGAACGGCACCAATTACTGCCAGCAACAGGTAGTAGTGCAACAAGGAGGTCAAAGGGACGTAGCAGGAAGTAACGAGGAAGGGAACTGAGGCGTTTCCACAACACCGTGTCCAATTTTATACTGCAGCTATGCAAGGCCATTGGCTGTGCGTGCCTCGGTCGTTACGCAGGGCTCTGTCCATGCGTTCCACCACAATCTGGCCCCTCTTTTTTAGTCGTCGAGGGGGAAATATTATCCAGGTCCTACCAGACTCTTGTACATTTCATTATGTACAGTCTGGCCACTTTCCATTGCCAAGCGTTAACTTCCTTGAAGGCAAGTACTCTGTTGAAGATCTGCCCAGAGCCACTCTGGATGTGCCATAACCAATCGCTAACGTTTGGTCGTGACGTATGTCTGGCTCAAACTAGCGCACAACCTCAACGTCATCGTTCTCAGCCATTCCCTCTGTTCGCTGATTGGACATGCAGATTTTTGCAGGAGAGAAACTGTGAATATACCGCAGACCAAGACGATACTGAAGGGAAAATTGAGCGGAAGTACGTAGGAGGGCGGAGCCAGGCTAAGGAAATATAGCTAATCCTGCCAAGTTTCCCTTTCGAGGTGTACTTGTTTAACTTTGCTAAGCTTTAGTATGGAAGCATATGGGTAGCTTTATTCAAATGAGAATGCAATCTGCAATATGCAATTCAAAAAGACATTACATTATGCAATTGCCAATTCATTATGCAATTTAATATTGCAATTTGCAATAATTTCCAACAAATTGTATTTTAACCTGCAAAGTGACAATGAAATCCTAAAATCAATTCCAATAATTTTGGTTAAAAAATAGAATAAACATGGATTGAATTGCATTCCATTTTGCCAATG
This sequence comes from Alosa pseudoharengus, assembly GCF_046254945.1. Lineage (NCBI taxonomy): Eukaryota > Metazoa > Chordata > Actinopteri > Clupeiformes > Clupeidae > Alosa > Alosa pseudoharengus. The sequence continues at coordinate 33,210,431 of NW_027468859.1, read as the reverse complement.
AATTGGCAATTGACCGATCCCAAGCCCCTCCTCCCATTGTCAGTCCCATAGTTACTATTGCTAAGTCGGACAAGTTTGCAGGAAAGTGTGCGAGAATGCGTGTTCAACATGGGGACAGCCGCACCCCCATTTAGCCGAGTGCAACAGTGTATGCTGGATTTCTGGGCGTCAAGTAATATTGATATTCAAAAAGGTCAAAAAGGCCTTCAGTATGCAGATGGACACATTCACAATGTCCGCTGTTATCAACGAGGTGGAACACCACAAATTGAGGACAAACCTATCCGGTGTCGTGGATCTTAATGGGATGCATGTTAACTGGGGATAAACAATTAGTAGGCTACGTTATCATGAGCAGGTAGTTTACCTTATTTGCTGCAGATGTGACTCTGATTCAAAAATATGGTGTTGACGTGTCCATAACAAAATCTATCCATATTTCGAGGATTAATAGAAGACGGGACCAAGTGCTGCAGATCCAAGTTCCCACGCAACTTGGGAGAGTGACTAGCCTGTTAAGCAGCTCATGTTGGGGAGGTGGAGAGATAGCTTCTCTTCGGTAGGCCGATAGCTTACTTATTATTTTGAATGGCTGCTTTAGAAGGAAGAGTTCAAATAAACATGATACAAGTATTGAAAAGAAACCACTCCGAGCTCAAATCCATATCACGCATGACATAGCCTATCTGCAGTTTGCAGACGTAATTTGTTTTGCACTAGACTTCATCAGTGCCCGCTTATATGCTATAATTAATTTAAACGTGGGCAATGTAGTAGCCTAGGTCTAATATTGGCGATTTCGAGACTGCATAGCCTATATAGCAAGGCATAGTTTTGAATCTGCACATGATTCGATCTTTAGAAGACATTGGATATCTCTCGTTCAGGCATCAGTTATGCATCGCAGGCTTATTGCGTTTGTTGAAAAAATTATCATTAGCTTATTTCTGTGAACAGTCTTCTATCCCAAGTTAAACATGGCAAGGTAGCAAAGCTGAAAGTATTCTTGTTGTGTGTAAAGCGATACGTGATTGAGGGTGTAGCCTTTTGCGCGTCTTTCAATCGTATGAATGTGCGAGTTCAGTTCCTGCAAGGTAGGTATCATTTTTTGCGTAGGCTTATGTTGTCGTTTCATCAGTGGAAACCAGATTTCGTTATGTTTTTGTGTGTAGTTATGAACACAAATAAAGGTAACATTTTCGTACACACTCAGATTTCTTTACTGAAAAGTAGCAGCCTATCCAAAGTTATGCCAAGTTAGGCCTATGTGTGTTAACGTTTCACCCGGTCAGGATATCGGATGTCACTTCTACAAGTATCCCAGGCTTATCTTTGAACCTTTTTGAGCTTTTTAGTTATTAAGTTACTTAGGCTACTCGCAAAAGAAGCATTATAGCATTCGCATAACTGGCGTATTGTCATACAGAATGGACACTAGAAAAATTCAAAATTGACCGAGGTTGACCGAGGTCCTCCGAAGTCCTCATTGTGACATAGTAAAAGGGGGCGGGGCTTGGGATCGGTCAATTGCATAATGTAATGTCTTTTTGAATTATTATATTGCAGATTGCATTCTCATTTGAATAAAGCTACCCATATGCTTGAGGAGCCTCTCGCTGCAGCCTGCGGGAAGGTGGGGCTTGACATCAAGCCCAGCCCACATCCAAGTCAGCCATGTTTTTTTGTATTACGTCACAAATTGCTGGCGGCGAGAGGGAGGGAGGCAGTCGGCAGAGAGAGCCAGGACTCGCAATGAAACTGGGCGAGCTGCTAGTGCTACATTCTACAAAATTCAAATGTATAAAGACAATGTAGAATTATTTCCGAGGGTAAATTAGGCTAGGGCACTGACATCTGTCCATCATCCACCAAAGTTTAATAGGCCAGTGTTGGGGGTCGTCTAAAGGTAACACATTACAATTTAAATTTCAGTAATTCGTTATAACTGTAACGTCCATTCCTGCATTAGGCCTACTCACAATATCTGTCTAGCCTATTGACTTATTGTTTCCATGATTGCTTATTTAAAATATTTAAAATACGGATTAGTCTAGGCTACATTATTTCATAGAGATGTGCGTAGTGTAGAGCACCCATTCTCTCCCTGCACCTCTCTCCCTCAAGCGGGTTCAGCCCGCATCTCCCCTATGGAAATCAAAACGGTGGCTTGTGCAAGAACTTCATGCAGACTACAACTGGCGCGGTGTAGCCTACTACACAACTTTGTTCAAAATGGATGCATTCAAGTTGACTTTGCAAAAGTTAGAATGCCTATTTATCACAACGTTGTCAGTCGCGGTGTCAATCGCAAACTTATTCAAACGACTACGGAATTAACTGTAGCTTAATTTGTGGAGGTCGAAGAGAAAGCACCTGTTTGACATAGGCTACGCGTAGCCACGGGCTGGCCTACTTGTCAGTCTTGCCTGTCCGATTAGAGGGCTTTCCTTCGTATACGCTCATCAAAGACGCGCAAGTCAGCACTGCGCTGAGAGCTCAATAAATCAGACAAATCGCGGCCACAGCCCCGTTTGTCAGGTGTGATGAAATGCGTTCATATTCCACTTTTTATGTCATAAACGTTGCATGCCTATGGAAAGGTTTTGTGGTAGGATTGTCCAATGGTCAAGCTGTGCGGCTTCAATTTGTGTTTTAATTTATGCGACGCACCGATGCTGGGTTCATCAGTTTTGCGCAAGTTTAAAACGTTTAGCCGACTGAGTCATTTGTCATTTTCGTTCTATAAGTTCCACTTTTCATGTCATGAATGTAACATGCCTATGATAAGGCCATCCTTAAAAATATTCTTGTTTGCAGTAACAGCCAAAAAAATAAAAAAAAATGGGTCGGTAGGTAGGTATTTTTTTTTTTCAAGATTCAAAGTAAAATAAAAAGTACAATTTTGGTCATGGTGATTACGTAGGTATGAATTTAAACAAATGTGCATATTGTGACGTAACTGACTGGGTCCTCAACCCATGCCTTCAGGTGCATCATTGCAAACCTCAATCTGATGCAGGTTATATAGATCAGCCTTTCTTTAACTTCTTTGACCTGAGGCCCAGTCATGGCAGACTTTGGGCTCATCTACACATACCCAACCCACTCCCCCCCCCCCCCAATCAAATTGTCATTATCACAATCATTATTATGCCTATATTGTTATACATGCACTTGTAGAGGACTGCTTTACTAATGTAAGGTATAATTAGTTTCATTGCTTTTGCATGGTTGCATGATGCTTACATAAGAAAAGAAATACTTCTCAAAACAGCAACAATTTTATGAGTGCTATTGTTTTGGGATGTTTCCCTCATGCAAGTGTAGCAGGATTAAGGGGTGGAGCGCTCCATAATCACTCCCTGATTGGTTAGCCAATAAGTTTACCTGGCTACCATATAAAATGGTAGGTAGCGTTTGCCCAGGTGGACACCTGCCTCTGTCACTTCCCAACGCACGCCGGTATGAGATCTCTGTGTTTTTCTCCCTCTTGCGCTACCGTTGTTACTTGTTTCGGGAGGTTAATATCTGCAATCCTGGTTTTATAGCACCATCCATGCTTGCCTCACTGGCCTCCATGCTGTCTTGGTGCATGGCTTGTTCCACCACGGTGCACTCTCGGGAACATACACCCTGCCTCAAGTGATGAGTCGCTGCTACACCGGTATGTAGCCTATTGAGGTATTTAACTTGTTTCTCATGTTTGTCCGGTTTTAATCTTATTTTTGTCGTGTAGGTGTTGTGGGCCTAAGTCATCTGGACGTGCATGGTGCTCACTGCTGCTTTGCTGAGTTTTGGTCCGTGTATTATCCGTTGTCAAGACATTGTTTCCTGCTTCACCATTCGCGTGCTGTGGCACCGAAGCAGCGGCAGTGGCGGGCGCAGACACCTGTTTTTAGTGTTGGTCTGGCGTGATCGTGAATGAATGTAATCGTGTATTAATGTGTATGACTGTAACCATGTGTTAATGTGAATGTTGATTGTTAATTATTTATGTCTGTTTGCTGTTGGTTTATGATTTTGGCACTGGTAGGAGGCCACCTCTGTTGCTGCAGATCACCTGAGATTGTGGTACCCTACCACTGTTATGTGTGTGTTTACCATTTATTATTTTGTTTCCAGGAGCTGAGAGCCCAAGGGGAGGGTAGAAGTACCCCTCAGGTGGTGGTGTCCCATACCTGTGTGCTGTGTTCACGTGTGCTCGTTGCAGTGGATCTTTCTTGTTGTGTGTGTGTGTGTGTGTGTGTGTGTGTGTGTGGCTTCCTGGGATTCCCCCCGGCCTATGGTGATCTGCCTCCCCCAGTAAGCCTCAGCCCTGGTATCCTTCTATCTGTTAGTCGTTTTGTAGTAACTATTTGTTAATAAATATACTTTTATGGATGGAACCACGTCTCTTGCATTCTGAGTAGACAAACTTGTGTGCCATTACTTAATCTTGTTACAATTGAATCAATACTTCTCTGGGTGAAATTCCCAGAGTGGCGTAGTCAGGCTATCTAAAATACCGCTCTTGCCACACAAGCATCATGCACTGGTAGGAAATGGAGAACAAAAATACCTGTTTTTTAATGAAGTTTAATTTGAATGCCTGAATGTAAGGAATAGCAGCTTTTTTGGCGAGCAGATAGGCGTAAATCATTGATCTGTTGATTTTTAACAGATAACTGCCACAATAGCTTTTGGCCACGTTATATTCAAATTTGAAATACTCAGTGCTACAGTATTATACAGTCTCTGCTCTGTTTCTATGGAAGTTCCAAAAATCAACGTCGTTCTAGTGTCGTTAAAAAATTAAATGCCATTCAACAGGATGAAGCGGAGCTTTGATACCAACGCTATAGATTAGTTTCAGTTTCTTTTGCGCAGACACCTGCATTGAATGAACGCTCATACCACCACTTTATTGTATGGCTCCATGTTTAATGACATCGATAGCAGAAACGTTTGTTTTCTTTTTTTGTCGGTCCGCGGTATGTTGATCAACTGCGCAGCCTAATTTCAATCCACGACTCTGCGGACCTGCAGTCTCCACGTTGCGTACCCATATTTTGAGAAATGCTGAATAGACCACAACAACCAATTTAAATTCTTCAACACGGTCACCGTTTAGACTAGAGGGGAGAAGGGGTGGGAAAAGGTCTAGGCACAGTTTTTCCAGAACTTCGTGCCAAGTAAAAGCGCTGTCGAGATGTTTGTGTGAATGAAATGAAGCGTAGGGCCTATAGGCCATAGTGTGACATGCGTAAACCAATGGTGTAGAGATGACGCCACAGGTGGCCTAACGTTACCATCGCGGGTTGCTGACAAGTAGGCTAGCCTATCTACCGGTGGTCGCTATCTGGGCAGTAGCCTATAACAGTGTGTTTCCACACAGCGAAACACCTCGCGATTTTCGGCCAGCGAAATTTCGCCTCGGGGGCGTGACGGCGAAACCGCTAACCTTTTGACTGCAGTGTCTAGCCAGTGGTGGCAAGCGAGCTAATTAGGCTAATCAGCAAATTCAAACGTTTAAGTACTTAATGAAGATATCCAGGGGTCTTTATGCCTCGACTAAGTTGATGTTGCCTATAAACAACAATTCATGTTCATAGAAACAACAAGGTCAATAAGACATAATATATTTCATACCTGTGTTGCAGCATGTAGCCTAGCTGTCTAGCTAGGTTTACAATGCAATCCAATGTCCTAAAATACTAGCATTTCGCCTGTCAGCTAGCTAAAAAGATCGAGTGCTTAAACTAACATATATAGTGGTCTATTTAGTGGTGTATGTGCTCTGACTAAGTTTGTGTGGCATATAAACCACAATTCGTGTTGATACAAGTGCCAATGTTCGTGTAGAAACATTTTAATCACATACAAATGTTCGTGTTACAGCTCAGGTAGTCTCCGCCATCTTGGTCAGACTTTTTTGTAACTCCCGCCTCCAAACACAAAGACGCGTACCTGATTGGTCCTCATTTAAATAAAGTTAAACTTTGGCCAACTTTGTTTCGCCTGCCTCGGCGATTCGCTTTCATTTCGCCCAACTAGGGCGAATTTCGTCTCCATTCAACCTCAATGAGAGCGACGCGATTGTGTTTCCACACAATTTCGTTGTGTGGAAACACACCGTAACGTTATTTGAGATGAGGATGTCGAGCTTGATCTAACCGGTTAACGTTACACAATGCATGTTTCTGGTTCACCTGTTGTTAATAAAGCAAAATCGCCCCTTTGTAGGCTATTTGGTTGTAATGGAGAATTCTTGCTGTTAAACTGATAGTCCATGATAATGAAACAACACACCATTCTACTTTTGAGGGCTAAATTAAATGAAATATGGCTCGTTTTCCGTTTGAACACATTGTCATCAATATTTAAAATGACCAATTTTTGTGAATGTGCATGGTTATTGTTTCAAAACCGGAAATCAAATGAACGAAAAAGTAGGCCTACACGAACCCAATTACAGTAACTAGCCTAGGCCTACATGAAAAATTCACTGTTGTTGCATGAAATGTAATTTGTGTTTAGCCTAAATCATCAGTTTCTATCATCTAATATGAAACAATATAATTCGCTACCTGGCTGTCGGCAGTAGGCCTAAAGCCAAAGCGTATGGGGAGTGACGTAGGCAAAGAAAACATGGCTGAGTTGGATGTGGGTGGGGCTTGATGTCAAGCCTCGCCTTCCCGCCAAGGGGGCAGGCAAATTCGCGGAAGTAGAAGAATCGACGTAGGCTGGAGGGACCACCTCTCTGCTAACTCCCATAGAAGTCCATTCATTCTAGGATTTTTTTGAAATACCATAACTTCATATAACATATATCCTATGCCGATATTGTAGCTTCTGTGTAATCTACATAAACACTACAAAGGCAAAACAGACTCCATTACCTCGTCCGTAACGTTGGTTACCCGTAAGAAGAATGGTTAGCTTGTTAGGTTGGAGGGAAGCTAGCTTTGACGTAATCTCTCTTTCGCGCCGTAGGGAGATAACCGTATTGTTTGGATAAGAAGCTCAGTCCACCTTACTGTCTATGACGGTAACTCATAAGCAAAACCTGGCATACACGACCGTACGTTAAGGTAAAGCATTACACAGAGGGAACCTTATAATAATAAAAAAGTAAACCTATTTTTTTTAAAAACGTTAATCATTTCAGAGGTTTTCAATGGATTGACCGTAGGTCGGAAAAGTGGAAAGAAGATTAGCTTCAAGGCTATAACTTTTTTGTTTTGTTTTAGCATGACTGTTTTTGAAGATGATCATGTATGGTAGCTTCAACATTAACACGACTTGGTGAGGATGATATTAATAATAATACATAAATAAATGTTTAACTTTGATGACTTTGAAGGCGAAGGAAGTGTGAGAAGAATTTCTGTGTATCTATCATATGAGTTACAAGATTCAGTTCGATGGCTAACGTCACGAAGTTAAGTGTGAGTCTGCGCAGTACTGGGGGGACCAACTGAAAAATCGTTCTATTTGACTCAGTGCCCTCCCATTGAAAACGATGGAGTCTGTTCGTCCATTTCTTTTACTGTCTATGCTTCCAGCAGGCGATATTTTTTTTCCCAGGATGGTAGGGGAAGAGTCCCGCCCTACCTGCCCTGTGATTGGCCGGCTACTACCTTGTCCGTTTCTATGGAGATGGGTAGTAATCAAATCATCATTCTGGTCGTGGACGTTGAACAATTTTAACGCAACTCAACCCCAACTTATTTTAAATTCCCTACTGATAGGTGTTCTATATATGGGTAGTCCTGCCATGGTGCTGCTATCTAAACTTCGTGAGCCAGAATCTAACTGACAACTAGCATAGCAACCTGTAGCTAACAAGGATTGCATTGATTAAGGTTAGGGTTGAAGTTGTCAACCAAAGACTGTAAAATAGCTTGATGAATAAGTGTTACGGTATTTAAGGGGGTTTGGGGGGTTTCCCCCCCCCAACTTATTTTTATAAACTGATAGGTAGTGCTAGCGCTAGCTACTAGCTAGTACATCCTTGTGAGCCAGAACCAAACTGACAACTAGCATAGCAACCTGAAGTGCTAGATAGCAGGGATAGCATTAAGGTAACTAGGTTATCAGGGTAATATAAAATTGAACTGACATAATTAACAGGAGTTTAGGACTGTTTATTTGCTGCAGGCTTAAAACATGTCATTGTCAGACATTTAGGTGGGATATTTTATAATTACCCATGGCTGATACTAGCGATAGAAGCCCATCAGTTTTGTCTTTTGATTTTTTAACGTTCTCGTCAGATTTAGCCAGAGAGGCAGCAACTGTCAATCATGCATAACCCCAGCCAATCACAGACAGAGTAGGGCGTATTCTCATGCATAACCCAGCCAATCACAGACAGAGTAGGGCGGTATTGGCCAATCACAGACAGTCTTCCCCTACCATCCTGGGAAAAAAATATCGCTTCCCGCAGGCTGCAGCGAGCTGTACTTGATATGCTTCCATACTTTAGGACGGCAACCAGTAGGGGGCGATTACTTTCCTCCCTATGGCTCGGGCAGAGTGACAAACATTCATCTCCCAACTGGGCCCAACATTACAATATATCTCCCTTAAAAATGACTAAAACGTTTTCTGCATCGGAAGTCTGGCATTTAACAGGTTAACATTGTTTTTATAATCAGGTTTCACAGGGTTAATGCAATGACACCATGTGATAGTCTACTGAATGAAACCCAACAAATACGCGGAAGTAGGATATGCTGTTAAACATCCGAGTTTAGGTTACAGTAGGGATGTAAACTGACATTTGGAATCAGTGTCAAGATTTCGAAACTTTTGCTACGAAGCATTTTGACAGCAAATTTGTTCAGGAACACATCTACAATTCATGGCTGGGGTGTCGAACGTTTCAGTGTTTCACAAAGCCTTTTCTTTGCCCATCCCTAGTAGTCAGGGGGCCTATGTGGTTTCTGTGGGATTGAAATGTTAATTTTTGGAAAGTGGTTGGACTGTCTTTAGAGGTCATTGAACATGGAGAAAAAGTAGGTCTCCGTTTTTTTTACCTGTTTTAACCCTATTTTTTTGTGAAATTGTATATTTCACTGTAATTAACACCATACATTTCACCTTAATCACTGGCTATGTTGAATAAAGTTCACAAAACAGTTATTTTCTTATTTTCAACAGTATGATTGTATGTCAGTATTATGATTGTATGTCAAACAATTAGAGATAAGATCAATAACCAATCAGTTTCACCAAATACACATACTCCATTGCTGAAAGATAGCAAAATCACATAATCACATATGAGACCTCAAACAACATTTAATTCATTTACATATACACAACATATTAGATCTCACCTCCACAATTTCCTCATCAAAATCTACAACTAGTCTACTAAACCCTATTTGTACTCACCTTCTTAAGACTGGTCTCCCCTTCCTGGATAATGTTTTGTTCTAGATTATAAATAATTATATTAGGGCATGTAGCTACCGCAGTTGTTTAAGTTGTTTAATCTGTTGTTAAGCCCTCCCTCAAAAAACCTAGCCTTGTATTGATACTGGTCCTCCTGGACCTCAGCGCTGCCTTTGACACCATAGACCATAACATACTACTTAGTTTTTGACAATTTGATAGGCATCAAAGACTCAGCACTCGCTTGGTTTAGATCATACCTTCCTAACCGTCAACAATTTGTACAGGTCCATAATAAACCATCTATCCAGATTATGGTAAAAGTGCCTCAAGGCTCAGTACTGGGGCCCCTGTTGTTTAGCAGATGATACATAACTATACCTCTCCATAAAACCTGATGAATTAACCCCGTTAGCCAAACTTGACACATGTATAAGAGATATAAAGACATGGATGACAAATAATTTCCTGCTTTTGAACTCAGATAAAACAGAAGTCATGGTTTTAGGTTCCAAAAAGATGAGGGATATCCTATCCACATAACAGGCTACATATAGTGATCTTCCACTGACCTCATCCACAAGTGTTAAAAACCTGGGAGTTATAATTGACCAGGACCTAGCACTAAGTAATCACATAAAACAGATCACCAAAACTTAATTTTACCATTTAAGGAACATTTCAAAGATAAGGAAGTCATTATTCTTACCAGATGCTGAGAAATTAATGTTTTGTCATCTCAAGGATAGACTATTGCAATGCTATTGCAATGCTATTATGCTGGCTGTAATAATACCTGTCTAAAGAGCTTACAGCTTATTCATGTGCAGCTGCTCACACACACAAAAGCTGCTCACACACAAAAAAATATGAACATATTTCCCCCATTCTAGCATCTTTACACTGGCTACCTGTTAAGTCATTGACAAAATATTACTTATAGTTCTTGGTTGGTTGCCTGGATTGAGAGGACACCTCATGAAGACACTCTTTTGTCTGCTTCTGACAGAAGAAGCACTTATCTATGCTGGCAGCAGCTGCTGCTGAACAAGTGTACAAAGTCCCTCTAGATGGACTTGATGCAGTTGCAGGTGTTGCTGCAGGTTCAGAAGATGGTCTATCACGTCTTTTCTGAAGACACTGAGTCCTGCCTGCTTCACATGATTTCTAGTAGCGAATATTAGCATGCTGCAGATCACTGTTGCAGGTGGATTTGTAGCAGTTCCTGTGCCTAACTGCTTTGTTCTGTTGTAAAATAACTGCACTGTAACAATGTAATCGTTGGCTGATCTGTGATCCCCATCTCCATACTCTCTCATGGACAAAAACAAGAAATTTGGCATATGTCTCTAGTGATGGGTCATTCACCAGTCCACACATATCTGCCACTGGATACATAGCCCAAAATCTATTTCTTTTAGAATATGTGTGCCATCACCTGACTAACAGAAAGACACACCTCAGAATATAACCTAACTAGACTGTGCCACCATGAACTATGAAAATGTGCTTGCTAGAAGGTCACTAATATCACCAACCATGAAGAACAGAGCACTATGTGCTTCAGGTTATTTGATATTCTAAATTCTATCACTGCCAGCTATCATCAGCCAACTGTCACTGGTAGTCAGGGATGGATTACTGCACGGGCCTACCGGGCCCAAGGAGTCAGGGGGCCCAAGCCATTGCATGGAATCATTGCCTCAATATCAATACATCATATCAACACATAGGCTATGAATCTGATTGAACTAAGTATTGGCCATCCCCAAAATGCACCAGAATACAGGAAATCACATCAAATAAATGTAAAAAATATGTCCCCCACAACAATTAGTGGGGGGCCCTTAATACATCTGGGCCCAGGGGCCTGAAAGTTCATAATCCGTCCATGCTGGTATCTCTCTTTCTCTCTCTTACACACACCTGTCTGTTTGTCTATCTGATCCTTTACCCTTTCTTTTCTTCACACTTACATAGGCTACGGAAGGCCTTACAGACTTCAGCTGATACTAATGTAAAAGTCTATTAAATTTGATTTAACAGAGATCTCTGCACTTTGTGCTCTGAATGGGTGTAGACAAGAACTGACAGAGCAGGCTAGGCCTACACTCAAGCACACCAATAGGCATGAATTGATAGTATTGATATTGAAGTATTATTTTTTAAGCGGACAATTTCGAAAATTTTAGGCACAATTTATTGTTAAAGAGATCAATCATCAGCCTAAAAATGTTTTGTAATGTTGTATTGTTTATGTGGCCCACTTTTGCAAACTACCTTGTAGAATATCTTTGCTTTTTGGCACCAAACCCTATTAGTCCAGTCATTTTAAGCCAAAATAGGGGTCAAGGTTGAACAAATTGCAACACAAGCAAACTTAACTGATTTTGAATCCTCAATATGTCCTGAGTAAGGGAAAAAAAGCCCCGAAGAATCCCAATAGGGGAAAGTTTCGAAAAAGACCCAAATATACCCTATTCATGCGCCTATACAGTATTTTTCTCACGTGAATAGGGGAAAAAATTTAACCTTCACATATCACCATGAAAATTACTGAGTTGATTACTTACATCAAGACAAACAAAAAATGTATTATACGTTTTTTGAAATTGTTTGTTAACATGGGCAAACAGGGCATAATGTAATTATGTATAGCTAATTTGTATAAATATCACAACGGAGCTAATAGTCTAGGCAAAAGTCTAACCCAAAACTAATTGCAACAGAATTTCTTTTCACATTTTTATATTTCAATTGGTGATCTTTACACCATAGTAAAAGACCATGAAAATCCAGTCGGTGGAAATATGTTAAAATGAGGGTTGTTTTATGCATTATTCTTCAGCAAATACTGACAAAACTGTAATTAGAATGTTGTAGAATACACATTCTAAAGAATATCTGACCCCATCTAACTTAACATGGAATTTTAGAATCTTGCATTGTTGAGGAACATTCTTTTATTTTCAAAGAGTAAATTCTTTTGGCTTATTTCAGACTGGTTTGTTGCAAAATTGGTGTCTATTTTTACATTGTGGCCCTTTGAATCAATGGAAATGGTTGTTGAATCTTTAAATAGAGCCAAGTGGGTTTTTTGCATGTAAGTGTTCCACAATGTGTAATCTGTACAAACACATAGGCATTATTCAGCCTAGGAAAGTTGTTTGGTGTTTATGTAATCTGATTTAGAGGTCACTCAAACATACAGTATATCACACTAAAGTATCAGTCCATCATTTTGCAAGTCTTATAGTAATTGACCTCTTGCCCAGGGGTGACTGATATAATGTCTGTCCAATCAGAGGGGGCTGTAGGTTCCCCCTTTACTTTGCACATTTTTTGTCTAAAACAATAATCGGACAACACAGTATGTTTATGTTAGTGAATGCAGGAAAATTGTGAAGGCAAAGTTGAAGATGGACATGATCATGTCCTAATTCGACAGAAGAGTGCAGATGGGATAACTGCAGTTAGCCTCCAAGTGACTCTATTGTTGTGACATCTGGCAAAAATGCTATACTAATAAATATAGTTTAAGGTTAATAATTAACAATTCATTCCTATGCATGGGTCATGGTTTTACCAAAGTCATAAAACAGTCAAAACTATACATATTCTAAAAGTATATGCACTGTACATGAAATATAGCATCAATCAACTTATGTCCCATCTTCCTCCATACCATGCATAACACATACTCCTCTATTCAGTAAAGGCGAATCTAGTGTAAAGTGGATACATTTTGGCCTATACTGTCCAGGCAAAACAAATTAAACACCATAAACTATATATTTTCTATAAGCATATACCCTCCGGAGGAGATATAACACCATTTAAGACATTTCCCATCTTCCTCTATGCCATGCACAATACATTGCCCTCTATTCAGTAAAGGCGAATCTAGTGTAAAGTGGATACATTTTGGCCTATACTGTCCAGGGAAAACAAATTAAACACCATAAACCATATATTTTCTATAAGCATATACCCTCTAGATGAGATATAATACCAGTTAAGACATGTATTATCTTCCTCCATGCCTTGGACAATTTGTTTGTCAAATGTTGCAATTCGTTTTGAGTCACTATACATTAGCTATACATAATTACATTATGCCCTGTTTGCCCACAAACAATTTCAAAAAACTTCTAATACATTTTTTGTTTGTTTTGATGTAAGTAATCAACTCAGTAATTTTCATGGTGATATGTGAAGGTTAATTTTTTCCCCCTATTTGCGTGAGAAAAATACTGTATAGGCGCATGAATAGGGTTTATTTAGGTATTTTTCTAAACTTTCCCCTATTGGGATTCTTCGGGGCTTTTTTTCCCTTACTCAGGACATATTGAGGTTACAAAATCAGTTAAGTTTGCTTGTGCAATTTGTTCAACCCTTTCTCCTAAAATGACTGGACTATATGCTATAATACCAGCAATGTGAGGTTTATGGACAAAACACCAAATTTGACCTTTTCTGAATTTGACCTTTGATTTGGGTCCTTCAAAACCTTCAAAAAAAATGTAGACGTATTTTTTTTTACTCTTAAGAACCCCTAGAACAAAGATATAATACTCTCCAAAAATTAACATGCGAATCCCACAGGCCCCCAAATTAGACACATAGCCGCCCCCCCCCCCCCCCCCCCCACGCTAACTATAGGTTAGGGTCGTTCACACCAAGAACGATAACCATATATATATATATATATGAATGCCCCACCCGTTCTGCATAGCACAGGGTCGGTACCCAAATCACTCGTTCAATCACTAATCTCAATGTAAAGTATATCGTAGCCGAGTCATTGTGCTAGCTACATAGTCATGGCATACACCATTGGAAAGCCATGAGCCTCAGGATTCATTTGAGATCCGTGTCGACTGAATGAAACCCATCCCGAACGGCTAAAACCTACAATTTGTATCACTAGTCACGTTTCCAAATGCCCCCACCACCACCGTGTCTCCTCACATTACAGCCTTTGTGTACATCCCGGGCTTCAGGCTACCCCAACTTGCTTGGTGTCATACTGTTCACAAGAAGCACGAGAATCCGAATATCCACCGTGTTTTGTCGACATTACGTTTAGAAGATGCATAATTCCACCCAAACAGTACCGTTTAGTTTGTAAAAAAACAAACGATAACTTTTCTCTGACAGAAAACCACATAGTTCGTATGCTTATCCTATGTATCGGGATTCACACCACTCAGCGTGTTCTTTCGCTGATCGTACCTGTCAAACTCTGTAGGTGACAAAGTAGAAAAAGCTGCTGGGCAGATTGGCCTACACACTTCTGCCATCTAGTTTCCACTGGATTTTTTGATTTTCGGTGCCGTTTGAGTAGTATAGTCTATAGTATACTACTTAAACGGCACCGACAATCAAAAAATCCAGTGGAAACTATATGGCAGAAGTATGTAGGCCAATCTGCCCACCAGCTTTTTCAACTTCGCTACCTACAGATGTTTTACCGGTATGATATTTCGAAACGCCATGTTATTCCCCATAGACAATCCACGCCAGGAAGTTGGATGGATACGGAAGTTACGGAGGCGGGACTTATTCTGGAGAGGTCTATGGACAATCCACGCCCGGAAGTTGGATGGATACGGAAGTTAGGAGGCGGGATATATTCTGGAGAGGTCTATGCGAGCTGCCTAATGGATAAGTTAGCTTTGATTGACAATAGCTCTGGCCTATGACAAGCTACGAGGATGGTTCAAAGATCGTCTTGTAGCCAACGAGTAGACCTTTCGAATGACGTATGGTACAACCACCTCCGGTGAGGGGAACTCTGGGAAATTGAGTCCACCTTCGTTGTGCGTAACGATAGCTTACTAGTACGACCGGCTCGTCAGAGGAATACAGTCGCAATTTTTACAGTTAGATAGATAGATAGATAGATACTTTATTGATCCCCAAGGGTAAATTCAAGGATCATTTGGATCTTTTGAAGAAGAAGAAAGCAGAAAACATGCCGAAAAGACAGGCAAAGAAGAAGAACGTGGAGGTTGAACCAGCTGAGCATTTCCACACAAAAATGGCTCTAAAGGGGTCATACTTCATTGTACAAACATTTCCTTAGATATTTATCTTCACAACACCTGGGAGTGGGCCTCTGATGTGTTTCAGTGGCCATTTTAGGGACTTTCACATCTGAAATGTGGCCATTTCCAGGGATTTACATAACCGCCTGAAAGAAAAAGCAATATTCCAGCTACTGTAGCACCTTGACAGTACATAACAGGGTCATTCTGACAGTTTCTAAAAATTCTACAAGGTCTCAGCTTTCAGGGGATACCAGGCATTTGATGATCGGTCACAGTATGAGGACACAGGAGCTATTACAATAGACGCTGTGCAATTTCGGGCAAAATCCCAAAAATAGGCCCATAGGCACATCAGGCCCCTTAACAGCAGGGTAATCTATATACAGGTTGTGAAAACAACAAATAAGCAAAAATGAGTTTGTTTGGCAGACAACACCCTTTTAGGAAGCTTAGCCTACGCGACGTTACTGAAGATGGCAAAGAATAACGCTATGGCATTTTGAATACAGGCTAATCTAAGTGTAGTGACGATAAAGTTAAATACCAAAAAATATTACCTGCGTTGAAAGGTGATAGCCTATGTAGATGTGTCAATTGTGAAAGATGCTGCCAGCTCAATTTTATGGATTTCAACGTTAGCGGAAGTGCGGCGTTTCTGGATTTCCTGAATGGACGGTGTTTCACGTAAAGATGCTTTGGGGTAGGCCAGAGCCATAGATGGTAGGTATCGTGTCTTTGATGTTCTTTCTCAAGATGTCAAGGAATTATCTGACGCGAGTTTAAAATAGTCATGCTGTGACAAAGGTGTGTTTAAGCATAATAGCCTGTGGAAAATGTGAATGACGGCAATTCCTCAGACAGGGAGTGTGGCGTGCAAAGGCAAAATGCATAACAAAAACATTATCCTAAACACGTGTGAAGACATGAAAGCAAAAAAGGTTGTTCAAAAGTTCAGCATTTCACTGTAGCACATTGCTTAAAGTCAAAACATAGGCCTACTCGTCGTGATGTGTGGATTGTTTCAGGCTAGGCTACAACGATTCTAGTTTTTTCCTTTTCACTGATAGCCATATGGCAACAGACACTGAATTTAAGTTAGGCTACAAAATATGAAATTACACATGGGGAATTTGTCCTCGACAATTTCCTGTTGAGCAACAGGATCGCAACAGGATCGCTTGTGCTATATTGTCAGCCTGTTACGACTATAGCCTAGGCTACTTGTTGGTGTAGTCAGGGGGCCAAAACTGATATTAAAACTCTGTCGGACACTTTTTGGTACAAGCATACAACCTATCCAGTATTAATATTTAACCCCTTAACATGTGTTCTAGCCAGGTTGTCAGCTTAGAAAATGTTTTTTTGTCCATTTTAACACTATATTCTTATAAGTGGTAAAAGCGGATTTTTCCCCCCAAAGTGCTTTCATTTTGTTCCATGTTACCTGTAATTTTGGGCAAATGTGCAATATAATCCAATTTATGTGCAAGCATGATCATTAGTGGTTGTCAAGCTGATTTTTCTTTTTGTGTGTATGACTTTCAGCAATTTCAGGCCAATTTGTTGGTTTCCTGCTCAACATGACATACCAACACTAAATGTTGAATATCTCCACAACCACAAGGACCATATACATAGAAATGGTATCAAATGAAAGCCATCACTCATGGGTTGTCTGCAGAAGTGTCAGGATGAACATGTATTGTACAGCGTAAGAGAACAGAACTAGAACATGAAAAAAACAATCTTCACCTAAAGAGAATAGAGTACCCCTATCCATGGGAATGAGTCAAGCCAAGTTTAAAGCTTGTAGGGAGAGACAGTGCAATGCTCCACAAGTTGTAATTATTTAATGTCAAGGCAGCAATGTAGAACTGGTGGTCTATGGTGCTATTTGACTTCATTAATGTACCAGGTTGTAACACAAATTATATTTAATTGACATATCACTATAGTTATTAATTCCATCCTAACATAACTGCTCTCTCACTTCTTTAGGGTAAGGGGTTAGTAACTAGTTAGTAGTAATAACTAGTCTTGCTGATCCTAGCACTTACCACCTGACTAGAACTGACTCTCGATTGTTTAAAAAAACAGCACTCATTGATGCACTTATTCTTATTGTACTAGAGCTTTTTAAAATGGTCCTATAAGTGTTGAGAGAATTGCTTTATAAAGCTTAAACTCTTAACCATGTTGTTAGTTGCTTTGGTTAAAAATGCTTTATCCAAATGTAATGTAATGTAATAACTAGTTGTATGGCAAAGGTATGTTTTTCCCCATCCAAGCAGTGACACTCAGGAAGGCAGCCAACAGAAGGCACCCAGGGACCATGTCCTTGTGCTCAATCTGAGTCTTGGTCAGGGACACAAAAGAAGAGTTTACCGTTTTGAGAATGAATACATTTCCGATACAAAACATGCATGCATCCAAGGGCATAATATAAATCTAATCTACAAAACAAGAAAAACAATATCATGCCAAATAATCTGAAACAACGTAGTTGCATATAATGTGGCAAAACTCAATAATAATGATGCGAGTACCTGAGTATTCCAAGCATTCCATCCTTCATGTGCCAATCACAACTGGTTGGTAAGGGCAACTGTGGATGGGTCACTGGTGACTGTTTCCACTGGGTTGGTGGTAAAGTATTCACATTGGCTTTCACTTTCAAAAACAAGGCACAGCAAACATCATGGATTGAAGTGCTGTTTGTTTTTGGATCATACAGTTTGCAGACAAACTGTTCTGTAGAGGATAGAATAGCTGGACTTGGTACTTCATCCTCACCAAAGTTGTGGAAAAGATGAGGGCACTGCTGGAACACTTTCCACGCCATCCTTTTTCCTATTCCAGTGAACTGACTGGTAGTGTCACATCCAGTGATGGCATGAAATGCCAACAGACCGTCCAGAATCTCATTTGACATTTTAATATCATGCACTTTAATGTAGCGTGGTTTCTTGGCAGTTCCTGCTTTCATCCAAATTTCTGGGCTCAGCAGGTTGCAAACACAATATGCAACAACAGTACATCTGTGTCACTGCACTGAATGATGAGCCTCTCATACCCTTTGGTTGTGGCATCATGAGGTTGTGCCTTCATCTTCTCCACAACTTTGGTGATGATGAAGTACCAAGTCCAGCTATTCTATAAGTATAAGTATATATACTCTTTTGATCCCGTGACACACACTAATCCCGGCGCAGTGAGCTGCCTGCAACAACAGCGGCGCTCAGGGAGCAGTGAGGGGTTAGGTGCCTTGCTCAAGAGCACTTCAGCCGTGCCTACTGGTCGGGGTTCAACCCTCCAGTCACAAGTCCGAAGTGCTAACCAGTAGGCCACGGCTGCTCCAAACCTCAACACAACAGTTTGTCTACAAACTGTATGATCCAAAAACTACCAGCACTTCAATCCACGATGTTCGCTGTGCCCTGTTTGAAAGCCAATGTGGATACTTTACCACCAACTCAGTGGAAACAGTCACCAGTGACCCATCCACAGTTGCCCTTACCAACCAGTTGTGATTGGCACATGAAGGATGGAATGCTTGTCCCCCAGCTTTTAACCTAAGAACCTGTACAGGCCAGGTGCTTGGAGCTGACGATATGTGGATGCAAGGAAAGTGGAAGTCAGTGCAGTACCAGGCAATGTCAAAAAAGTGGAATAGTTTGTGGGGCATATGGATGTGCCTGTGCAGCTCGGTGCAAGAATACTCAGGTACTCGCATCATTATTATTGAGTTTTGCCTGACGAGCCAGACCCTCATTAAAATATAGGGTCAGGGCACTCACCGTTCGCAGTGCTCAGTCCGAGGGGCGGGATAATCGGTTGTCTTTCAAATTCCCTCTGCACGCAATAGGACAGCGCTAGAACGAGTCCCATGCGTTTTCCCACCAGCGGAGCTAGTTGGCTAGTTTAAACTTTTGCCAACTGCAAGATCCATCTTCTTTGTTTTCAAGTAGCAGTGAATTCAAGCCAAACCGCTGCAACTCTGCCATCAATCATTATGTTAAGCCCGCCTAACGATTTGATTGGCCTGATAAAAGATTAATTTTTCCAGCTCACAAGCCAACGGAGAGTTGCTAGACTAGCCCTGGCAGCAAATGTAATTGCTGACATTTGCTGCCGCTAGGGTGCGTCTAGATTTCTAGGCTAGCAACTATATTGTTTCAGATTATTTGCCATGATATTGTTTTTCCTGTTTTGTAGATTAGATTTATATTATGCCCTTGGATGCATGCATGCATGTTTTGTATTGGGAAGGTATTCATTATCAAAACAGCAAACTCTTCTTTTGTGTCCCTGACCAGGACTCAGACTGAGCACATGGACATGGTCCCTGGGTGCCTTCTGTTGGCTGCCTACCTGAGAGTCACTGCTTGGATGGGGAAAAACATACCTTTGCCATACGACTATTATATAGTTATTACTACTAACTAGTTACTTACCCCTAACCCTAAAGAAGTGAGAGAGCAGTAATGTTAGGATGGAATTAATAACTATAGTGATATGTTAATTAAATATAATTTGTGTTACAACCTGGTACATTAATGAAGTAAAATAGCACCATAGACCACCATCTACAGTTCTACATTTCCACCTTGACATTAAATAATTATAACTTGTGCAGTATTGCACTGTCTCTCCCTACAAGCTTTAAACTTGGCTTGACTCATTCCCATAGATAGGGGTACTGATTGATAGAGGTTTTGGGATACTATGTTATGTTTCCAAGCTGATATTCACTTTGAAAACTGGTTCTCTTTAGGCGGAGATTGTTTTTTTCATGTTCTAGTTCTGTTGTCTCTTACACTGTACAATACATGTAAATTCTGACACTTCTGCAGACAGCCCATGAGTGTTAGCTTTCATTTGATACCTTTTTTATGTATATGGTCCTTGTGGTTGTGGAGATATTCAATATTTATTGCTGGCATGTCGTGTTGAGCAGGAAACCAAAAAATTGGCCTGAAATTGCTTGTACAAGTCACACACAAAAAAATTCAGGTTGACAACCACCCTAATATCTTACCTATGGGTGTTTTCTACCTAAAAAAAATAGGGTGACAGCTTGTACCAAAACATGTCCGCAAAAGTCTTAACGGAAGCCCTTTTCAGAATTGGCCCCCTGACTAGTGGTCTATTCACCAGAGATACGATGATTCTTCACATGAATAGTAGACATTCATACACTTGCTTAGTAACTCGAAGCGCCCT
This sequence comes from Alosa pseudoharengus, assembly GCF_046254945.1. Taxonomy (NCBI): domain Eukaryota; kingdom Metazoa; phylum Chordata; class Actinopteri; order Clupeiformes; family Clupeidae; genus Alosa; species Alosa pseudoharengus. The sequence goes on along the minus strand of NW_027468859.1, from coordinate 33,189,774 downwards.
CCCCCAACGCCAAACCAAAACACGAGAACATGTGCAAGCCCCTCTGTCACGTGTAAGAAGATGCCCTGACAAAACACAGCGGATCAAATCTTTTGTGATCGGCAGCTCTTTCAACCAATCAGCGACGAAATTCCGGGTAGCAACAAGATAAATAAAAACAAATCCTCCAATCACCGCACACTAAGAGGCGGTTCACATTCCACTCTACGGGCTGTTTACTTCCGTCAATATTCTGAGCAAAGCTGAATTTTATTATAACAAAGGACTCGCTGCTGGTAAGGTTACGCTTTTGACGTGTGGTCCAAAACGTATCTGTATATCTTAATGTTGTGTTTGAATGTGGTTTCTCTTTGTCACTTTGTTGTTGGCGTTGTCTTTGAAAGGACTTTTGTCCGTAGGTAACATTGAAAATAACGATGAATTTTCTCCAATAGCCTATAACGCCGTGGTGCACAGTGTCAACCAAGAGCGCATTTAATAAATAAACATATCTAACTATCGTCATTGTATAGAAGTCAACGTTTCACTGGTTATTAAAACGTGACAGGTTTTCAACATTCAGCTGCTAGACCTTATGTTTAGATGCTTTGTTCAATCCCTGATTAACCTTAATTTATCGACAAAATATGGCGTGGCAGTGCGAAAATTGCGTAGTATGTTCTTGCTGTAATAACGCAATGTGAGGCATATGGAGTGAGAGATCTATTGTCAGTTTTATTTTTGGAATAACCAGGTGGAGAATGCCGTTCTTGGGGCAGGACTGGAGGTCTCCGGGATGGAGCTGGATCAAGACCGAAGACGGCTGGAAACGCTTCGAATTTTTCGGCCACGAATTGGGAGATGACAACAATAACGAGCTCGACTTGGAAGAGTGAGTAGGCTTCCGTACTACCATAATCTGACACACAAACAGCTGTTCTCTTCCTGCGTTAATAATTCACACCGAACCTCAACCTATAAAACCTACGATGCCCTGGAGCATCATTTAATTACCTTTAATGATGACGTAAGAGCAAACACAGGTTAGGCTGTCAAATAAAGGCTATACTGTTCTGTTCTTGTCAAGGACCTTTCCTTGTCACAGCCAGCAGACCAAGGCATTAAAAGTACAGACTAGCTGGCTTCACTATTAGTCTTGGGTTGTGTCGATTGATGATAACCTTCACTGGTATGATTGGTGAATGGACATCAAGCTTGTGTATGAACTTGTACTCTATCCAATGTTCCATAGCACTGTGACCACAGCACCATCCATGTCATAGTGATAAATAATGGCCCACAACTGTTTGCATGACGTAGGTTTGCTGCTGTCTATTTTTTTTTCTCTCTATCTCAGTACTCATGATCATGTGATACTACAGGCCTAATAACAGATTGATCAGTTTGGTTGCTGGATCGGCAGAATGACATGATTGCCTCACATCTGAACCATGTGTGTCTGTGTTGACATTGCCCCTGCACATGCTCTGTATCATGTTATATAATTGTCTGAACAGTGGCACACAGGAGCCAGTCAGCCCGGTAGTCATGGGAACTTGTGTGGACTCATAATACCCCCAGGGGAGCTGACTTGGGATCAGCCAGGATCAGGTCAAATCTCATCCCTCATGATGATTATGCCCATCACAGTCTCCTGCCCCTGTATGGCATTATAGCTGTATCAAGTTCATGTGCAATAAATGTGCCTTGGGCGCTAAACGTCTGTATAATTACTGACGTTATGCTATTGGAAGAGTCTTTGGTCTGGTACATAACTGCATGTAATTGGCAGTTTGAATGCGAGATGAGATCAGCAGGTCTTATCCCTTTGAAGCGGCATGAGGGTGGATTTCTGGTTTCCAGGAGCAGTGGCGGCAGCTGGATTTGATTTCTGCTTGCCTGGGGGGTATTCCAAGTACGTGGTTTAGTGACAAACCTGGGTAAGTGGTAAACCTCCTACAACAAGAACCCTATGGCATTGTTTTGTTAGGAGAATGAAGCCATACAGCTCTTCTATTAGGAGGTTTACCCCTTACTCTGAGTTAACTTACCCAGGTTTGTCACTAAACCACGTACTTGGAATATCCCCCCTGGTCTCTTTACCTGAAAAGGCTTCAGGAGATATACACAAATACAAATAGGGGTGGGAATCATTATGGGAAAGTCTTGGAGCAGTCAGCCTCTCACAGGAGATTCGGAGAGACAGTCTCATTTTCTGCCATTTGCAGCAAGACTTGCAGTTGTCAGTGTTTGTGTTTGTGTGAATCAGGTGCGACTGTGCACCTCCTCACCCTGTATTAAAGCTGTCGGCTGTACTGCCATACAGAGAGATAAGATGCCATAACATATTTACCGCTGTGCAACGTCAGTTTGAACTACCTGCTTTTTCTGTCCATCTCGGGATTAGGCCAGCCAGTGTGGATTATGTCATTGTGGGGAGTGGGGGGTATTTCAGTCGCAGGCTACCGGTCTCGGTACAGCAGCTCTGATGTAACACTGGCTGGAAAAAGCTGACATGGGCTTTTGCCCCCCCCCCCCCAAGGAAAGTCGTATGCACTCAGGCCCGCGTGATCTTAGCCAACCCGCCACGGGTCAGAACCCCTGCTCCGGGTCATGCTCATTAAGGAAGAACACCTGTGCTTGGAAAGGGCCGAAACAATGGAGATGAAAAGAACAAGAAAGAGAATAGGGATGTCAAGAGCGAGGGATCAAGATGAGAGACGGAAGAGAGGAAGAATTGGAAAAAGTGGATGGAATCGTAAGGGAACGAGAACAGACAACATGGAGGATAAAAATGATGGATGTAGGGTTCCGTCGACACATATCATTCCGCCAGGGATGGAAAATTCCAGAGTGCTTCCTTAAACTGATGCATATGGGATGGATATGTCCATGAGAAGCACTGCAGGTTCTAAAGGTTAGCTTACTTTGTTGTAATCACACAACTGACAGACAGCGTGGAGATGATATTTAAATTTGTGTAAGGTTGTCTGACAGAGAGTGAGGAGTACAAAGCAATGGCAGTGGCCTGACCAGGAAGTGCTGGTCAGTAGGGTTGTGGAACAGGAAGTTTGTGGGTGAGGGGACAGGAAGTTATTTTAGAGTCAGTGATGCAGGAGAAAAAGGGGAGGTGAACCATATCTTCAGAGAAACCAGGTCAGTCTGATAACAAAACACAAACAAACACACATACACATTTGACCCTCTGCCCTATGGTCGAAGGACTGTCAAAGAGCTGAAAAGTGCTTTTCCTCTCGCCAGAATTGCTTCCTTTTTTGTTCAACTCTAAGGGGTGTGAGGGCAGAATCCACCCCATAATTACTGTCTGCCTCTTGCCGTGGCGTCATGGAAACCGGCCACGGAGACTGAAAAGCTGTGTGGTTGAGTGGAGGAAAAAAACCTCACGGGAGCTAGGTGCATGAACTTGAGAAGAGGGAGGGGGAGTAAGAGATGATTGAGATGCAGGTATGAGGTGTGTGTGTGTGTGTGTGTGTGTGTGTGTGTGTGTGAGGGACAGAGAGAGAGAGAGAATGCAAAGAGAAAGCTCAGAATCCTGAAGATATATCTATGAGAGAGAGGCACACATAAACACAGACATACACACATGCAATTGAGAGCATAGACAGTACACTATACACCAATAGAAAAGTCTTAATGACTGCAGATAATAAAGTATCTATCTGTCTAGATGACACACACACACACACACACACATTTACAAATACTTTCAGCTGACACTGAAACTGTCATATTTCAGCTAACACTAACTCACTCTCTCTTAATTCAATTAAATTTAATTCATTGTGCTTTATTGGCATGACTGTTCAAGTTACAATATTGGCAAAGCATTAAGAACAAACAAACAAAATAAAACATGGAATAATCAAAATAGGAGAAATTAATAATAATTATACTAATAAAAACAATGATAAGATGATAATGTAAATAATAGAGAGAAGAAAATGTAGGTTAATAGAATAGTGAAATTGGTCTCTCTCTCTCTCTCTCTCTCTCTCTGTCTGTGGTTGTCTTTCTTTCCCCTCTATTTCTCTCTCTTATCCTTTCACTTTCCCCCTCTTTTCTTTCTTCCCTCTTTCTCTCTCTTCTCTCTCTGCCCTCCTGTCGCCTCTCGGATCTCGGATGTCAGGCAGTACCCTTATCTGCCCTCATCACTAACTGGGTTGCGTCTCATATGTTTCAATTTACCCCCACCCCCCCCCCCCCCACCCCCTCATTATTTATTTATTCTTCCCTTTAATAAAGCACCCTGGAATTTCCCATCTGTCGGAATGAGATATGTCGACTGATGTCCCCCCCCCAAACTCAAACAAATGCGGAAGCTCCGAATCCACTGGCCACCCTGAGTCCCACCGCACATGGTCTTCTAAAGAGGCTCACAGTGGTATGCTGCTGGCCTCTCTGGAGTTCTTTGTGTGTTCAGAGATCGTGGTTTTGTTGTTCAGATTCAATTCAGCTTGTCTGCTTCATTTCCTTGCCAGGCCATCACAAAGGTGCCTCTAAGCAACAAGGGACGTAGGCCTTCTTGTGCGTTTTGCTTAGGTCAGAGTATATTCCACATTACAATGGACCTCATGCCAAAACACAAGAATGTTCTGTTTTAGTTATGATGCGCTGTATGTATATTCACAATATATTATTTGCAGTTGTTGACATTTTTGGTCAATGGTCCACATTTTTTTAAAAAGTAAGTGAACAAATCATTCACTTCTTTTCACATCACTTTCTCTTGTTATGGCTCCAATGATGGCAACACTGACAATTACTAACTCTATTATTCTAACACAATACCTTCTTGTGGTGTGCCAGTAACCACAGTGGCAATGACATCATGCCAGTCCCATTGTGGGTTACATCATGAGCAATGTTGGTCGTGCCCTCGCATGTGCAAAACAAAAGCCCATCAGGTCGTGCCCTCGCACGTCTTGTGTGGCTGGATGACCTCACGCCGTGTCTCTCAATGGCTGGTAGAAAGCAGGCAGCTGAGCCTACACACTGCTGTTTGTGGCTCACTGAAAAGAGGTCCAGAATATCTAGATGACACGTTTGTTGCTCCCCCACGGACAAATTGGTGTGAGTGGTGAGCAGGCTCGGAGGTGTGGGCTGCTTGCTTTACATATACTTTGTCTGACCTGGCATCCTGTGTAGGAATAAAACAAATATACAGATGATTTGTCCTGATGCCCAGGACATGTTCTCAGAATGAAATGTTATGCTGCTGCTTTTCTGTCCTCGTCTTTTGTGAAGCGTCAGTGGTTTGCCTGCACAAAGTTGAAAGGTGGCAGCCTTGAAGTGTAAATTAGACAGCTACAGTATTTAACTCTGTGAAAACTCCTTAAGATGTGTATTGTTTATTGTCCTGCACTGCGGCTTGTACTGAAGTAGTCGTGCATACATTTAGAGCTGTTTTCATTTTAGCCATCCCAATCCAGTGAGCCACATCTTCTAACATCTTCTACTTACTGGGAAAAACAATGGTATGACAGGGAAAAAACAGCAGTCATTTTGCTGGTGGCTGCGGTGGGCCTCAGCTTTAAATTACAGCTAGTCAGGTGAGAGATGGGATCTCAAGTTCACCTCCTTAATTGGGAAAGATTTGTTTGAAGAAGGATGGGACTGTATTTTCTTACCTGGCGTCCTGACATCCAGTCATTTCAAAAGCATGCAATGAATCCATTAAATGTTGAATAGAGCCCAAAGGCCAGACAGATAGGAATGTTGAATCTCTCTCTCTCTCCTCTCTCCCCCCGTGTGTGTGTGTGTGTGTGTGTTTGACTGATTCCTCTGTGTGGATGCAGTAGACGGTGTCTGGTCTTTTGCTGTTGTGCTGGGGAGAGAGCGATGATGTGTGGCTTTAGTGGAACTGCAGTGAGACGCCCACCTGCTTTTATTTAGTCTGGGGAATCACCTCCCAGATCCTACCGGCAAACGCACTCTTATTGCATTCCACAGTGGAGGCATCAGCAGCAGTGTGTGTCTGTGTGTGTGTGTGTGTGTGTGTGTGTGTGTATGTGTGTGTGGGTCTCTGTGTCTGTGTGTGTGTGTGTGGGTCTCTGTATCTGTGTGTGTGTGTCTGTGTGTGTGTGTGTGTGTCTGTGTGTGTGTCTGTGTGTGTGTCTGTGTGTGTGTGTGTGTGTGTGTGTGGGTCTCTGTATCTGTGTGTGTGTGTGTGTCTCTTATTCTTTCTCTTTCTCATCCTTCCTACCCCCCTTCTCTCTGTCTGTCTGTATGAGAGTGAGAGAGAGAGCGAGAGAATGAGAGATAGAAACACTGTAGACCTGTAATGTTCAGATCATCTATTTTCACGCTGAGAGACACATTTATTTTCTCTGAGACAAGCCACGGCTATGTGTGTCTGGCTGACTAGGCCCCTGAAGGAGGACCAACTAGAAAATCATGCTCAGAAGATGGAGAATGAGGTTCCACCTCACTGTAGCAACTTTTGAACTACTAATTATGTCTAATAAGCACTTGTCATGCTCACATCTCAAGAGCCCGCTGGAACACACCCACACGGACCCACACTCACACATTGACACACACACACACACACACACACACACACACATACACACACACATACACATACACATACACATACACATACACATACACATACACATACACATACACATGCACTCACAGACATAGGCTGATGCACTGATGCAGTCATATTTTGTCAAGTATATTGATGGGTACAAAATGTCGTCTTTCATGGATGTGGAAAGCAGCATAATCCCCCCCCCCACCTTCAAACTGCTAAATTTGGGGGAAAATCCCTCCCCCTAATCTTCAGTCTCAGGCTCCAGTGCTGTGCCAGCCGGCCCTGAACACTGCCTGCTTGGTGTCAATGGGAGGAGTGTGTCTAGATGGAGATCAGGGTTTTTGGTTTGGTTCTAGAATCCTTCATGAGTCATAAGTCTTCCAGTGCACCCAGTGATGCCAGCTGGTAGGGCCTAGTCTACAAATCCCCATCCCCAAGTCCAAAACCCAAACCCAACCTGGATTGGCCAAGCACAGCATCCATAACCAACCACAGGCTGTTTCACCCACGCTACTCCGTGCTGCCTTGTTTTAACTGTGTTCTGATCAAAGGCATCAGCAAACTGGCTTGAGCAGAAACAAACATTGGGTGTTTGGAGACATCAAAGAGTCAACCAGTGGCGTCATGTGCTGTATAGCCATTAGGAGAGTGATGCAAAGAAGGCCATTTGATCAAAGGAATCCTTGCTATGTTTATGCCACAATTTAGGCGGAGGCTCTTTGAACTTGGGAACATGTTCATTTCAGTGATGGAGGATCAAGGGCCGGATCTGCGGTCAGAATTTAACTTGTGAGTGAGCTTAATCCTGGTTTGCACATGTGGTCCAACATGCCTAAACACTCTCCATCTGTCAGATGCATTCATCCCAGTAGATTTATGTTCCATTTAAGTCAAGGACATTTAGGAAATAGGGTCCCCTTTTTGCTAAAATAATTTCATTCAAGTGGAACCGCTACTCAACTAATGTCCATATTTTGTCACACTGAGACAAAATGATGTTCATGTACATATATTGCATGTTTAAATATATTTAATGACTTCATTTCCTGTCCTTGACTCAGCATGTGCTGGTCAGAATGAGGAAAGGTGAGCTCATTAGAACGTGCTGTCGTGTTTCTGAGCTTCATGAGAGGTTTTGCGAAGGGTAGGCCACTCTGGGTCAGATGCAGCCGTCGGCTGGACGTGACGGTCCTCAGTTCCCAGCCTTGCCCTCTCTGAGACAGAGATAGCTTCATGTGTGTTGGGTGTGATGCCTTGGTCTTGTGAGTGGCGATGTGTTGGTGTGCTGCAAGGTCAGATTTGGTCAGCTGTAAATTAACTTCTCTTTTCCATATTAAACACTCCTGCATGGGTCTGTCACACATACCCACACACACATAAACAGTCACACACACTTCAGAGCCGTGACCTCACTGGGTTACATAATCTAATTCAGCTAATGCTCTACCTGCTGGCCCAAACCCCCTTATACCCTCTTCTTCACACACACACACACACACACACACACACAGACATGCATGCATGCATGCATGCATGCATGCATACACATGTGCACACCAGCTCAGGAGTACCAGCAGGCACTTTGACTTGTGAAAGACTCACATACACACAGAAACGCTCATGCAAGAACAGCCCAGTAAAAATAGCCTCCTACAGACTGCATGCCGTGTGACTGCTGTTCTCTCACAGGTCTCATGACACAGACTGCCGCTCTAAGAAAGACAAGCCGTATGATTCAACTTTGAGTAATATTTACCATCTCATGTTGGGCTGGCTGGGACAGACCAATAGCATTCCACCGCTGAAGACCCAAACACTGAGAATAATGGACGCAGTGATGGGCTATCACCACATAATTACATTATATTATTATATTGTAATCAATAACTGAACACTTCAGTGTTTGAGCTGAGTTGTTATTAAAGTGTGTGTGTGTGTGAGTGTGAGTTGTTTTTTTATGTGTTCTGTATCATGTCTGACACATTGTCTCTCTTTTCATCCTCTCTCTCTCTCTCTCTCTCTCTCCCCTCCTCCTATCTCTCCATCAGGCTGTGTGATGAAAACAAAGAAAACATGTACGTGGGAAACGTCTGTGAAGTCGCCGCCAAGAAAAGGAAGAAGGACTTTGTCAACAACAACACAAAGACGCAGTGTAAGTGTGCTTTTGGCAATCGTGCCCTTCCCATCATGTCTGTGTGCCTCGGAGGGGATTTCCGTGGCGTCTCCCCCGGGCCAGAGGCCTCAGCTCTCGGGCAGAGAGGCCAGGCTGCCCAGGGAGCAAACACACACTTTAATAAACAGCTGGCTCTGGCTGTTTATTTTTTTGTGGTGTGGCTGTGGTCTTGAAGCGTATTATTGATCATATTTCTCCTCTTTTCTCTCTCCCTCCCTCCCTCTCTCGCTGTCTGTCTGTCGCTCTCTCTCCCTCCCTCTCTCTCTGTCTGTCTGTCTCTCTCTCTCGCTCTCCCTGTCTGTCTGTCTCTCTCTCTCTCTCTCTCTCTCTCTCTCCTTCTCTCTGTCTGTCTGTCTGTCTCTCTCTCTCTCTCTCTCTCTCTCTCTCTCTGTCTGTCTGTCTCTCTCTCACACTTCCTTTCTTTGTCTGTCTGTCTCTTTTTCTCTTTCTTTCTGTCTATCATTTTCTCTCTCCTTTTGTCTTTCTCTCATGCTTGCACAGTTTTCTACCAGGAAAAGTGGATCTATGTGCAGAAGGAGAGTACCAGAGAGGTGAGTTGAGGAACATCCTGTTACTAGAATCACTAGTGTGTGTGTGTGTGTGTGTGTGTGTGTGTGTGTGTGTGTGTGTGTGTGTGTGTGTGTGTGTGTGTGTGTGTGTGTGTGTGTGTGTGTGTGTGTGTGTGTGTGTGTGTGTGTGTGTGTGTGTGTGTGTGTGTGTGTGTGTGTGTGTGTGTGTGTGTGTGTGTGTGTGTGTGCTATTGGCGGCTGTAGTTTGTCATGGCCTTGGCTTGAGAGTGCAATCTGTAGAGGTCACTGGGTTTCTGCGATTGCTAGTGGAGTATTATGCTGTTCTGGTCCAGAGAGGGAGGGCTGGTTTCTGCGATAGCTAGAGGAGTAGTATTATGTTGTTCTGGTTCAGCGAGGGAGGGTTGATTTCTCCGAAAGGGTCATTTCTTTCTGCTCAGACATGATTAGAATGATTGCCATAACCACTGGCTATTTTGTTCCCCTCACCACTTGTTGTGCTTTCGGCCTCTCTCTCCTTCTCTCAGAGGATAATTGCTCTGTTTGTTTTGCCTCTGGTTCCTACAGAGACATGGCTACTGTACGCTGGGAGAGGCCTTCAACCGGTTAGATTTCTCCAGCGCCATCCAGGACGTGCGGCGCTTCAACTATGTGGTGAAGGTAGCCATGATGGAGCGCACATAATTGCTCTACCTCCTCTTCCTCTGTGGCTTGCCTGCTTCCTCTCTATCAATCTGAGAAATGATGTGAACTATGTCTCTGACGAAACACACAAGTCGTGTGTTTCACTAGAATCTATTAGAGAGGAGCATTAACTGTTAAATCTCTCTCTCTTTCTCTCTCTGTTTTAGCTTTAGTGGCATGACCATTCGCAAAGAAAATGTTGCCAAAGCATACAGCATATACGTTTAGAAAACATCATAAACATAAAATAACATGGAATCATAAAACAGTATCTGTCTTTCTCTCTATCTCTCTCTCTCTCTCTCTCACACAGCTCCTGCAACTGATAGCTCGTTCCCAGCTAACGTCCCTGAGTGGTGCAGCACAGAAGAACTACTTCAATGTGCTGGAGAAGATCATCAACAAAGGTAAGATCCCTCGCTGGCATCAGTGACATTCCTGATGACGCCGCACACACACTGGCACTATTATGATGTTTAATAACAACAAGGTGTGGATGATGATGTAAAAGGCCAATAAATACTTCTGGTGCAGTCAGGTGTTTGCAAACACAGTAGCCTTCCAGAAAAGGCATAGAAGAGAATCGGCAGAGTATCTAAGAGAGAGGGAGAGATTGATAGAAAGAGAGATAGATGGATGGAGGGAGGGAGAGATGGAGAGAAAGCAGATTAGAGAGATGACTGCAGCCGGGGGACTGTAGCCGGAGGAGTGTTGTCGTTGGCCGGTGGCGGAGCAGCATTAATCCCGAGGCACCTCTGGTCTGACGGCATGCCCATGATTGAGGCGTCTTTGCGGGGGCTTAGGGGAGGGGTGGACCCGGCTGAACCCACAGGCACGACTGCTGGCCCCCTTCCCAGTGATGAAACCCACCAGGCGACGTCAACCAGCGTCCACACCACAGCATTCCAGCCAGGCTACTGCTATCTCCCTCTCCCTCCCTCCAACCAGGCTACTGATATCCCCCTCTCCTCTTTCCCTCCAGCCAGGCTACTGCTATCTCCCTCTCCCTCCCCCCAATCAGGCTACTGCTATCTCCCTCTCCTCTCCTCCTCTCTCTCCCCCACTCTCTCATCTCTCTGTGCTCTTCCTTTGTCTCTCTCACTCTTTTCTTTCTGTCTTCTTCTCTTCCTCCGTCTCTCTCACTCTTTTCTTCCTCTCTTCGTCCCTGTCTTCCCCACTCTTTCTCCTCCCCTCTGACGTGAGAAGTGATTGTGTAATTAGTGAGGTTCTCGGGGTCAGGCCTGACCATGCCATTGGCTCCTCTCTCTTCACCATGCCGCTGGCCCCGGGCCAGAGGGAGCCTCAGGCCACAGTGGCCTCAGACCCCAAAGTATTATTATGGTCTGTCTCTTATGTGATTGCTGGGTTCTGAATACTGGGCGGATCAAAGTGGCGGACCCGTCTCGGCCAATCTCATTCATGCCTTCATTCCGATCGGGTGAGAGGGGTTCGGATGTGATCATTAACATTTCACCCTCACTGTCCTTTGCCGTCTCTTTAGAACTCTGAATGTGTGTGAGTGAGACCTCAGAATATGCATACAACCCCAAAACAGAAAATTTTGGGACATGTGAAATGTGTAAATTGTGAATAAAAACTAAAAGTAATAATCTGCAAATCTCGTATACTTATATTTGGTTGCAAAAAGGACACAGACAACTTATCAAATGTTGAAAATGACAAATTTGACTATTTTATGGAAAATATATGTTAATTTTGAATTTGATACCAGCAACATGATTCAAAAAAAGTTGGGAAGGGGGTAACAAACTGCTGGAACATTTGTGTAATGATAACAAACAAAAGGAAGAATGTTTCACAACTAATTAGGGCAACTGCCAACAAGATTGGGTATGAAAAAGAGCATCCCAGAGAGGCAGGGTCTCTTAGAAGGAAAGATGTAGGGGTATTCATCACTCTGTGTAAACCTTTGTACACAAATGATGAAACAATGTCATTTTAATGCCTCTTAACATGAAATTGTGACGTATTTAGGGAGTTCATCATCTACAGGACATAATATTATTAAAACATTCAGAGAATCCAGAGAAAGGGCCTGAGCTTGTTTAAAATGGACTGAGGTAACATAGAAAAAGGTCCTGTGGTTAGACCAATCAAAGTTTGCCATTCTTTTTGGAAATCATGGACTCATCTGGGCTAAAGAGGAGAGGGCCTATTCAAGTATTCAACCTATCCAACTTGTTTTAGTACTCAGTTCGAAACCCAACATCTATGACGGTGTGGAGGAGCATTAGTGCCTACAGCATGGGAATCATGCACATCTGGCAAAGCACAATCAATTCTCAATGATGTATACAGATTTTGAGCAACATATACTGCCATCCAGGCAATGTCTTTTCCAGGGACGACCTTGAATATTTCAGGAAAAGCAGCAGAGGCGAAGTAGCAGAGTGGTAAACATGCTTCCGTCCCAACTTTTTTTGAAACATGTTGCTGGCATCAAATTCAAAATTAACATATACTTTCCATGAAATAGTCCAAATTTTCATTTTCAACATTTGATATGTTGTCTATGTCCTATGGCCTATGGGTTTACGAGACTTGTATATTATGACATTCTGTTTTTATTTGAATTTTACACAACGTCCCAACTTTTTCTGTTTTGGGGTTGTATTTAAAAACAGAATGTACTGTATATTCAAACAACCATATCTCTGACTGTGATACTAGATGTATTTGTCTGGATCCTTTTAAAACATGAGCCAGCAACCCAGCCAAGTCAAAAACCCAGGAAGCTTAAAACCATCAAACCATGAAGCTCAAAGCCACCAGTAATGACACACCCCACTTATCTCTGAATGGGTATTTGTGGACATGCAGTGGGAAGCCAAAAAGGTCCAGTCAGGCTAGAAATCAGCTCGACTTCACTATCGCCTGTTTGTTGCTTGCTCTTCTATGATGGCCCTTTTTTAAGACCTTATTGCTTGACAGCAAAGTTTAGCTGACTCAAATGGGAAGGGAATGAAGGCAGTTTTTATTTTTTATTTTTGATCGGGCACAGTGCTGGACGACCAGCAGAACCCGCGGCTGATTAAGGACCTGCTGCAGGACCTCAGCTCCACGCTGTGCACGCTCATCAGGGAGGTGGGCAAGTCGGTGTTGGTGGGGAACATCAACATCTGGGTCTGTCGCCTGGAGACCATTCTCACATGGCAACAGCAGCTCAACAACCTGCAAATCCCAAAGGTACCACAGGGCTCATCTACACTGTAGTACCCATCTGTGTTTGTCCTTTTGTCTGTCCGTTAAACTACTGTATGTTTGAATCTATCCACCTTTACTTGTGTTTGTGTAGATATTTGTACACTTAATTTAGGCATGTATTTAGTTAACTGTATGAGAGCAGTCATCTTGGTCTATGTGAAGAATGACTTATAACAGACCTATAACAGCTAACATTACGTTCTATGTTCTGTCTTTCTAGCAACTGACCAGTGGGATGACCCTCAGTGACCTCCCGCTACACATGCAGAACAACATCCTGTACAAATTCTCAGATGCCTCTGACATCATCAACCTGGGCCAGGCCACACCCACTATGCGCGTGCTCAGTGAGGACCGGCATCTGTGGAAGAAGCTGTGCCAGTTTCACTTCGCTGAGAAACAGGTAGGAATCGCAGCAGTGTGTGTGTGTGTGGGCGTGTGTGGTAGGAATCGCAGCAGTGTGTGTGTGTGTGGGCGTGTGTGGTAGGAATCGCAGCAGTGTGTGTGTGTGTGTGGGCGTGTGTGGTAGGAATCGCAGCAGTGTGTGTGTGTGTGGGCGTGTGTGGTAGGAATCGCAGCAGGAGTAGGAATCGCAGCATTTTCAGCCGGTTTCCCATGCATGGATTAACCTTAGTCCTGGACTGATCGCTTTTTTTGTCCACAGGAAATCTCTATTGAAGTTTTCTTTTAGTGCAGGACTAGGATTAATCCATGTATAGAAAACCAGCCCATTGTAAGGATACAACTGTCTGTTGTTAACACAAGGTATGAATGAGGTGTTCAGAATGTCAGAACACAATTCTATTTGAGTGTGGGTGTGCGTGTGCGTGTGCTTGTGTTTGTGTTTGTGTGTGCATGGATGTGTGTGTGTAATTGTGCTTGTGTGTGTGTGTGTGTGTGTGTATTTGTGCTTGTGTGTGTGTATTTGTGCTTGTGCCTGTGTGTGTGTGTGTGTGTGTGTGTGTGTGTGTGTGTGTGTGTGTGTGTGTTTAAATGATGATCCAAGCCTTTTCCCCACATATGGCTTCTCTGATGTGTGACAGGGATCAATATCTGTGTCACAATAGTGATGGTTCTCATGAGATCATGAGAAGTCAGTGCTGCCGTTTCATTTGGTCATCCGTAATAAATTAAGAAAGTCTTGCATCAGCAGCAAAGCAAAACTCACAAAGGCAACAACCTCTAATTCCAACACTGGCTGTACTCCAGGCATTACCAAAGTGGTCATTCTCAGTTTGACCACCAGAGAGCTCTGTACGCACGCAGGAGTTTTCCTCAGCCTGAGGTGTTGAAGTGTGATCAAGCTTTTGAAACAATGGGGCCTGACTCAGACATGAATATTTAGTCAAGTTAGAATACACAGATTGACCCTTAATCTCACTAGTTCAAGCTTGGCCATTGAGTTTGAGTAACAAATGGTTTTGTTTTGAAAAGGTCCTGGGGTGTTTTGTCTGAAGTCCCACTGTGTTGACTGGTGTCCCCTGTGTTGTGGTGCAGTTTTGTAGACACCTGGTACTGTCAGAGAAAGGGCACGTGGACTGGAAGCTCATGTATTTCACACTGCAGAAGTATTACCCAAAGAAGGAGCAGTATGGCGACACCCTACATTTCTGCAAACACTGCAGCATCCTCTTCTGGAAGGTACTCTCTCAGTCACACACCTCTCATCTCTTTTTACTTTTTTTATCTCTTCAAATTCTCTTTGCTCTGTACTTTCCTCCCCTCTCTCTCTCTCTCTCTCTCTCCTTTTTTCCCCTCTCTTTCTCTCTCTCCCCCCTCTCTCTCTCTCGCTCTCTCTCTCTCTCTCTCTCTCGCTTATCTTTCTTCAACTCTGAGCTCTCCCCTGCTCTTCAGCACCTCCTCTTTTGGCCTCCTCATCTCTCCTCTGACCTCCTTCCTCACCTCTCCGCTGTTTCCTGCTCATATCCCCCTTTCCTCTCAGCTTCTTCTCTTCTTTACTAGTCCCTCTGTTTCCTTCCTTTCTGCTCCGCTCTCCTTTACTGTTCCCCTTCTGCATCCATCTCTTTGCTGTTAGTGCTCGGGCTAAGTCTCTTTACAATGCATTCCTTATGTGTGGAAGGCTAGCTCTCATGACGCACGTAGTGGATTACCTGCTAAGGCTACGGCTAATAATCATGTGCTAATAATCTTAATGAAATTCCTCATGGCCAGCCAAGGATTAAAAGAAGGGGGGGCAAACACCAGCAAATCAGAGCTCTCTCTCTCTCTCATTCTCTCTCTTTCTCTCTCATTCTCTCTCTCACTCTCTATCCTTTTGCTCTTTTATTTTTTTCTCCCTCTTTCCTTCTACAGCCACAGAGGGCAGAGCGTCATGTCCCTCATTGATTAATCTCTGGCAGGAAGCATTAGCTACAGTATGGGGACTTATGGCACATTTAGCCAACAAACACATTTTTCCAGTCAAGGCCAACAAGATCATACATGAGTAAAAAAAGGCTGATAAATGACTATTAATGTAATTATTGACACATCCTAAATCAATGTTAAGAATATTAATATGTGGTGTTAATGTGGTAATTAGCTCAAATCCCCCCCATGCTTACAGACACTCCCTCCTTTTTCCCTTATAACCTTTGACCTCTGACCTCTCCCATCCATGTTACTTCCTTCCTTCCTTCCTGTTCCTCCCCCTGATGTCCGATCAGGACCGGCACCTGGCTTTGCTCTTCAAGGTACTCACTCAGTCCTCTCTCTTTTCTTTGACCTTTTTTCTCTCCATCCATGTCCTTCCGCCGTTTCATCCTTTTTTTCTCTCTCCACCAACCTCAACCTGTCCACCAACCTCATTTTTATGATGACCATTTCAGGTTTCATCAGGTCAATTCATCCAGTGTTTAGGTTAGGCATGTCGTATGGGTCAGTGGTTCACATGAGAGTAATCCGTGTATGACACCTAATCACTCATCCATCCTGTCCTTTACTTACCCACATATGTTATGTTGTCGCCCATTCAAACGCTCTCACACCTGCTTCAGTCCCATTCTTACGTGACTTAACGTTTCCTGTACATTACATTTGTTCATTATTTCATAATAATATATTCTCAATGATCAATATTCTCACCCCAATAATAAATACCATACAATGTCTAGACAGATAATACACACTAATGATGGTTATGGTTATTGTATTTAGCAGTCACTTTTAATACTGTACATGCTTGCACACACACATACACACACACGCACACACACACACACACACACACAGAAGTATGTCTAACTATGTGTCTCTCTCTGCCAGGACTCCGGACATCCGTGCACGGCCAATGACCCAGACAACTGCCTCATGCCAGTGTCACCTCAGCACTTCATAGACCTCTTCAAGTTCTAGAGGCTTCCAGAATGCGCAAACAAAAAAAAACTGCTTAGGACTGTTCTGATCTCCCTTCTAGAACCTTCTCTCACCTCTTCCTACACATGTCCATGGACAGGGGAGAAAAAAGAAGCCTTTTTTTCTGTGTCGAATGTGTGTCCATGTGTGGTGTTTGTGTGTGTGTGTGTGTGTGTGTGTGTGTGTGTGACTGTGTCTGTGCTTATGTGTGCATGAGTGTGAGTGTTATGCGTTTTTCTTTCACCCAAACTTCTAAGGGCTTACTAGAATGATGTCATTTGGGATCACTGATACGATTGTGTTCCACACACCACATCATGTAACCTGACACTGAGCAAGGAGGAGGAAAGGACACAAGAGATGGAAAAAAGAGGAGAAGGACTTCAGAATGTGTACGTCTGGACTGGAGGGATATCGCTACGGCAACAGCTGGATTTCTAACGAGGAGTCTCATTTGGGAGAGATGACTCTTTCATATTGCCGCACGGCAGATCCTTACCAGCAGTGTCACTTGGCCGACACTGAGTATGTTAAATGTTATTATACTTATTATAATTATTGTTATTATTTTTTGTTTCCATTAGTAACTGAATGCACGTGGAAAGGGTAGCTGGTAGGTCTATGTTTACGTTCGTTTTTTTTTCTTCTGTAGACTGTTGCTGGGCTGAGCAAGAAGCCGTCAACACTAAAAACAAAAAACTGAAAACGTTTGTGCGTTTGCCATACAAAAACAAAAGCCACAATGCTGAAATTTTCATACACTTTTTTTTCATATCCGTTTGTGGAGGTAAAGAAAACAAACTGAAACAGCACTATTTATGAAACCGAGTATTTTATATCCTTGTTCTGGGTTTTGTAATGTACCTTTATCATTCCAATTATTGATGCTTACCTGTATGGGGAAAAAAATATGATGGAACATGTCGGTAAAGTCATGCATTTGCATGAACATGGTTTACTATAGTAATTAAAAACTCTGATTGCTGAGCAGACTCTGTTGTATGGATACAGTGGAGATTCCCCTTTAACAGCCAAGGCTGTCGCTCACTGAGGAATCAAATCTTTTGTTGTAAAATCGTGTATATATGGCTGTTTATGGACACTTATGTTCTGCCCTGTGCACAGACGCAGAGGGGCATCGAGTGGAGTTTTGTGGAAAATATTAACATGTGACATACCTGATATTATAGTTGGTTTTTGTAAGCAAAACACAATGTATTGATGAACTTTATACATTAACATATATATATATATATATCAAGAAACATACTGCTATATATTCAAGCTGTATTTCTCAGACTCAGTTGGTAAGTGCATGCAAAAAGGACAGAGGTGGGAAAAGTATGAAAATATTGTAATATTACTCAAGTAGTTAATTTAAAATGTACTTAGTTACTTGTATGTACTAGTTTTTTTTTTTTGGGGGGGGGGGGGTACCAGAACAATCAGTTTTACCAGAGACATTTTTTAATGAGGAGATACAGCACTCAAAAAATCCTCCATAGTAATGCATGGGGTTAGTCAGTTGTCTACAAATATCACAACCCTTCCGCGGCAAAACGTTGACATGTAAATACATTGTGCCAATCATGTGGTGTGCTGTGAAGACATCGTGCCAATCATGTGGTGTGCTGTGAAGACATCGTGCCAATCATCTGTTGTGATCTCGCTGCTGGAGCAAGATTGGTGTCGTGAAGCCTTACGCACACGCATTTCTGCCGAAATAGATGCACGATAAGTGACCAAAAAGTGTTGCAAAATGGCTGCCGAGTGGAGGTACTTGCCTGAAAAGCACTAGCTCGAGTTGCTGCAGCCAGCAGCTAAGGCAGCCATGTTCATGCTCCCAGTGTGTAGCGCTGTAGCTGCAGCAACTCGAGCTAGGTAAAACCGATTGTTTCAGTTTTGTACCGACAGTACTCGGTAACGTTGAGAAATGGAGATCTATGTGAAAAATCACCGGAGTTCTCCTTTAAGTTTGAGCAGTAGTTGATTTTCAAAGTTAGTTGCACTCATCCTTGCGTCGCTTTGCAGTGAACAGTAATCCAGCACAACTGAAAAGCCCCTCACAGGCAGCTGAGGCAGGCAGGCCAATGTTGAGTTGCAGAGAGGTTTTTTTATATTTGGAAACGCAGAAGGTTCAGCAGATTAAAGGGCGTCGAACTGGAGGGGAGAGTGGGAAGTATAGGGCCCCAATGGAGGAGAGGGCCCTTGAAAAGTGGAATACGGGGGGTACATTTTCACCAGGCATTAGTAATAACTCAGGTAATCCACACATAAAAATCCAAACAACTCCATAAGTAGAACAAGCTAAGAAAAAGCACTAAGGCAAGGAAAGGGAAGGAACGAGCTGGAATCTGTAAGTAGTTAGATCAGTTATCCTTTCTATCTGTGCAAATTAATATAAGCTTGGTTAGTATATTGATGGGCTATAAAAAGGTTTTTCATTACCAAGGTGTCACACAAGAAACATTTCATGATGGATAAAAGCAAAAAGCTCTCCCAAGACCTTTGCAACCTTATTGTTGCAAAACATATCAATGAAACTGGTTACAGATGCATTTCAAAACTTCAGAATCTTCAGTAAGCAGCATGGGAGCCATTATCTGCAAGTGGAAGAAACATCACTGCCATGCAGGATCTCCTCGCAATATTTCTGACCAGGGAGTCAGAAGGATAGTCAATTCCAAGAGCCAAGGACCACTCGGAGAAAGCTCCAGAAAGACTTGAAGGCAGCCAATTCAATTAAATTCAATTAAACAATTCTGGAAGTAACTAAAGATCAGGATTCACAAGAGGGACCCCTGGAATCTGTTTAGAACATAGACTGTATATATAGAACTGGACAGTGTGGTTGCATTCAGCAGTGTTCTATGGAATTGAAGCATAGACAGTAAAAGAAATGGACGAACAGACTCCGTCGTTTTCAATGGGAGGGCACTGAGTCAAATAGAACGATTTTTCAGTTGGTCCCCCCAGTACTGCGCAGACTCACACTTAACTTCGTGACGTTAGCCATCGAACTGAATCTTGTAACTCATATGATAGATACACAGAATTTCTTCTCACACTTCCTTCGCCTTCAAAGTCATCAAAGTTAAACATGTATTTATGTATTATTATTAATATCATCCTCACCAAGTCGTGTTAATGTTGAAGCTACCACACATGATCATCTTCAAAAACAGTCATGCTAAAACAAAACAAAAAAGTTATAGCCTTGAAGCTAATCTTCTTTCCACTTTTCCGACCTACGGTCAATCCATCGAAAACCTCTGAAATGATTAGTGCCTTTTTATAAAAATTAGGTTGACTTTTTTATTATTATAAGCCTCTGTGTAATGCTTTACCTTAACATAGGGTCGTGTATGCTAGGTTTTGCTTATGAGTTACCGTCATAGACAGTTAGGTGGACTGAGCTTCTTATCCAAACAATACGGTTATCTCCCTACGGCGCGAAAGAGAGATTACGTCAAAGCTAGCTTCCCTCCAACCGAACAAGCTAACCATTCTTCTTACGGGTAACCAACGTTACGGACGAGGTAGTGGAGTCTGTTTTGCCTTTGTAGTGTTTATGTGGATTACACAGAAGCTACAATATCGGCACAGGATATATGTTATATGAAGTTATGGTATTTCAAAAAAATCCTAGAATGGATGGACTTCTATGGGAGTTAGCAGAGAGATGGTCCCTCCAGCCTACGTCGATTCTTCTACTTCCGGGAATTCGCCTGCCCCCTTGAATTGAAGCCGCCGAGGCGACGCCATCTTGGAAAATGTGCAACCAATTTGAAGTGCGGCTGCGCAGCAGAAGTTGAAGCATGCGCAGTGAAGAGGAGTCGCGGTCAGGCACGCCCACTCAGTTGCCACTCAGCGAGCTAAACACGCCCCTTGTCAAGTGAAACCCGCCCCCTTCTCCTTTCCACAACGCAGGTCGACTTGGCGCCGAAGGCTAGCTGGCTGGATGAATTTTTTGCGGCTGTGAGTTAGCTAAAGAGTACAATCAACAATCGGTTTGTTCTTGTCTGGTAAGCAGGGCCTGAAGTTAACTTTTTTGGCCACCAGCCACTGTGGCAGGTGAATTTTGAAATCCACCTGCCACAGTGGTCTTTTACCAGCCAAAATTATTTTGTGCCCAAAATAAAGGTGAACGACTCAGAAAATGCATAAGAATGGTTCTTGAACTTGTACAGAATACACATTACAGTACTCAAGTAAAAGTAAAAAAGTACTTTGTTAATAAACTACTCAAGTAGGCCTAACAAGTTACGACCGTCTCATGTCATGTCCTGCAACATTGAGGCTACATAAATGAATGCTAGGCTTTTTCTAACTTGTATGCTCGATTTCCAGTGCATTTGATTTGCTTGTAAATTAAGTTGTAGGCCTACTTTCCTTGTCCAATGTGATTGTTGAACGATGCTGGCCAGAAATGAATATACGTGAAAGTTTCCGTGTCATGTCATAGCCTACCTCTAGTCTCGTTGCTACTCTGGCAGCCTCACCAGAAGATGCAGCAACTGTACGTCATTGTGTTAACTGAGCTGTTTAGCTAGGCCAGGCATTACTTTTATAATCGTGGGCTAACGCATTCTGAAGCCCTGTTTCTTTTCTCCAAGGGAGAGGTGCGCTTTTCCCTCTTCGAGATACTTTCTCCAATAATAAACTTGTACTCGTAATGTAAGGCAATTGAAATGTAGCGGAGTAAAAGAGTAGATTATTGGCTCAAAAATGTACTTGAGTAAGAGTAAAAGTAGGCTACCGTTTTGAAAAAGGAAAGTCGTTTGCCGTTCCTCGAATTTTTTTTTTAATGCGTTAGGCTACTACCCACCCCTGCAAATGGGTTTGATCTCGCTTTCTCCGAGCCATAACAGTGCATCTCCTTGCTCAGTGTTGTGTTGTCTTATTGGCTACCCGCCAACGTGGCAGGTACATGAGAGTGGGCGGGTGCCAATTTCATGCCCTGCTGGTAAGTGTTGCGTATCAACTGAAAAGTTTTTTTTTTGTCTATTGTTGTTCTTAAATACGTCTAAGAGAGCTTATTATGTTGATTATAGACTGTGACAATTTAGTATGGTGAATACTAATGAGCTAACAACAGAAATACGGACAGCGAATTACATGCTAACGTTAGCAGCTAAGGCTAAGTTAGTCGTTGAAGTGAAGATTAGCACACAGCTCCCGTAACAGTCGATGCATGATATACTTGGTTTTATTAGTTGTTGCTGTTTTCAAATATCTCAATCTTAACATGCCATCTCAACATGGAGTAACCATTGACTGTACATGGGGATTAATAACACTAGACAGTCAGTACAGTATATGATGTGATAAAGCAACGGTATGATGTGATAAAGCAACGCAAGTTAACGTTAACGTAATGTGAAGCATGGACCTCATCAACCCGTCATGTTAATGTAACTACTAGCCAGTTTGACAGCGTTGCATTTTTTCTAACGTTAACGACAGACACCTCTGTTAGAGCTACTTCTGTGATGGTAGGTCGGTAGCATAGACTGTAAAAAATAGATCGGTAGGTCGATAGTTGTAGACCGCATAAGTGAATGATTGATAAATGAAATGCCTGCATTAAACACTACGCCAAGAACCAGTCACTTCCCAGGGATATCGGTGAACATTTGAGAAAGACCTTAGTTTGTCATCTAACGTCCATGATCAGTCATACTGATAACGTTATTTTTCAAGCTGACGCAAGTTAATAACATTCCCACCGCATATTTAAATGTGTAGTTAACATTAGGTAGGCTGTGAAGTTTATTGCACACATATATTTAATTAATTGGTATTAGTGGTGTTGAGTGCCTGATTAGATGCTTTGTAATGTTGTAAAATTGTCTGACTAACTTTATTGTAACTTTCCTTTTTGCAGGTAAGATGGCTGAATGTACTGGAGGTGGCGGCAAGGTGGTCTCCATGGTCTACATTAGTCTGCAAGCAAGGGAATGCCTACGTGAAGTGGTTTGGGTGGGGTGGTCTGAGGTGGCATGTCCTCCTCCTTTCTCCAAGTCCCCTGACATCCATCTCCCTGACATCACCCACCGTCACTGGATCAACCTGAAGCCCCTTATACATGGGACATGGCACAGCACCACTACGTTCTGAAAACACATGACTTTCAATAACTTGCGTGGCACCAAGAAAGGTCTGCCGCTGCTCTGAACCTTCTGTTAATGTGACATCATTCATACTTGAGGCTGTACACATCCCTTTGTTTCTATTTTCTTTATTGATGTCACCCAAACTTCAACTTTCTGTATGCCCCTGAACTCACACAAATTTTAAATTGCAATGCGCCATTTAACCAGTGGTGTAGTCTAGTTAGTTAGTTGCAGTGGTGGGTATACTGTGAGCAACCCCAAATGTTATTGAATACGTATCCTTGCCTATTTTAAATGGGTATACTGAGATGATGATGCTTTTTAAATGGGTTTACTGTGTAGTCCTGTGTATCACGTAGACTATACCATACCACGGTCATTTAACTGCCTTGGTATTTAAGTCAGAGGCCATTGCTTAGTATTTAACTGTAGCCTACACAAAGATGTAGATGTTACAAGAATATTAATATCAGAATAATTATTGGTTGATACTAAATCAATATTGAATGTTTTTTTTTTTTATTTCTTTTGTGTGATATATCATTCAGAATGTTGCAACATGACTGGTCTTCAATCAGCCAAAGAGGACACATCGTAACTCCTCTCCTAGTTACTCTCCATTGGCTCCCTACAGTAGCCAGAATTAAATTTAAATCTCTCACTTTGGCCTATAGGACACTGACTGGATCTGCTCCTTGTTATTTTAATTCAATGATCAAGATATACATCCCCAACCGCCCACTGTGGTCTTCTGATGAGCGTCTGTTGTGTCGACCAGTCTTAAACGCTAGGTCAAATTCAAGACTCTTTTCCTCAGTGGTTCCATGTTGGTGGAATGAGTTGCCCAGTGCTCTTCGTTCTTGTGATAGTTTTTGGTCTTTTAAGCACTTCTTATACATTATGGTTTGTATGCAGTAGTACTGTTTTATTTTCATTATAGGCTGTTGATTAATTTGACATTGTTTATTATTGATATTCTCCTTAATGTAGTCTTACCATGTTATTGTTATTATATTATTGATTGAATGGGCATTGTTATTTATTATTGCTTTCCCCCCTCATTTTAATTGTTTATTTCATTAGGCTATTGATTGATCCCTGTTTTAAGTATTATATTGTTTTGTATTTGTTAAGGGTAACCATAACCATCGTCATAATGTGGTATTTTCTTATGCACTTGAAACAAAGAATAAAAATCTTTCTTTAAACGTAGTACCACTTTAAACACATCACACACTGAACAGCAAAGTAGCTTCCTGATTATGTGTAAAATGTTTACAGAGTATCCTGATGTAGTAGGTCCATGTTCTCATATTTTTACAGCTGACATGAAGGCTGCAATATTACATTTTTGATTTATAATGGAGCACCCTCTCTGACTAGCAAGCCTGTGGTAGAGGCATACGATTACAGACATATTGAGAGAGCCTATCAATAAATTGTCACAGTTTTACATTTAGACGTATTATTTTGAAATGATGTACGTCTACGAGAGGATTACACATCACTGGCAAGACCTGATCAAATCATACCAATGCAAAATGCTTCTCCAGCAGTGCAATCGCAGGTAACAACGATACCTTAACAGCATTTTCAGATACCGCTGTTCTGAGCATACTAAGCATTTGTAACTTTGAATCCCTCCTCACGTTAAGCTATGGTCCAATAATGTGTTCACTAAAACACAAGTAACGTTATTTGTCGGGCTGATTCATAAATGGGCATACCGAGGTTGTCGACCTAGCAGGCTAGGTGGCGTTTATTGCCATTCGCAAAACTAAGCAAGAGTTAACGTTAATGAAACTTAACATCGCCTTCTCCAGTGACTTAAGTGTATTCAAATGAAGTTGCAACGATGATGGCGGGAATCACTGGTTACGTTAAACCATTTGAAACAAGTAGGACTGTAAATGATGGTGACTGGCTAACGTCACTTCAATATAGCAGAGCCCTTTTACTTTACCTATCAACTGGCTAATGCTAGCATGATGTAGCATGCTATGAGCTAATATACTTAGCATCTACGAAAGAACAGCACATCTCTTTTTTCACAAAGAATCTGTCACAACTAACAACGATGTCTCTTACAAACAACTACACAATGTATGACTATCAATTTTGTATTTAGTCAGACTGTGATAAGATATAGCCTAATGATAATGACAGCAACACTTATTTAGGTTAGATTATGTGTCGAAATCAGGTGTCGTTAAAATAAGTGAGCGATGACGTGGTAGTGTCTGCAGCCTAGACGTTAAAACATAATGGACAAAGCGTCGTGTCTGCAGCCAGGCAGCTGTCAATCATAGGTGTAAACACGCCCTTTTTAGATTTGTTAATATAACATTAAAAAAAAATAATTTCAGCGAGAAAAGAAAAATTGTGTGTATTGAAGCATCTTGAAAACTATTTTTTCGAATAAAAAGTTGTAGATACAAAAATAGTTTTAGGTGAGAAAAGTGACACGGAAAGTTGGCTACTTGGCCATTGAAATACATGGGGATGGGCGGAGTTACACATTGTACTGCAACCAGCCACCAGGGGGCTCTGGACTAGCGCTCGCATCACTCTTAACAGACGGCACACTGTCCAGTTCTATATATACAGTCTATGGTTTAGAACAATGGGCCAAAATCACACCTGATACTGTGACTAATACGTTTTGTCATACAGGAAATGTCTTGAAGCTGTCTTTACAAACAAAGGCTTTTCCACAAAGTATTGAAGAAATTTCAGTAGGCACGTTCAATACTTTTTTCCTGTGTCATTCCACTTTAATACACATAACTCTTATGTTTGGATTTTTTATATGTGTGTTAATATAATGTGTGGTGAAAATTTCGAATAGACTCACTGGAAGTTTAAGCTAATTACTGAATATATATATATATATATATATATATATATGTCCACCATATATTTATTTTACCTGAATATTTTAACTTCCAAATTAAATGTCAAAATGAATGTCAGACGAAATTTAAAGTTTGACTGACTGGATTTTGTATACAAAACATAGTAAAAACTGTCTAAGGTCACTCACTCTCCCTTGCTAAAGAGCTAAATGGTTTAGTCCGCCTGCACGATTCATAAGGTAGTCTATCTTTTGTTTATTTAGTTGAGCATCGCTAGTAGTGGACCGCTAATTGTTGTGCTGCTGGTGCAATGTCTTTCTCCAAGAAAGCCAAGTCAGGTTAGGCTACTAAAAAGAGAGACATCAAAATGAGGGGAAACAACTGCTAATAAACTTCTTTCCAAAGAAAGGTGAGCACAAACGTCAAAACACGAAATCCCATGGTGTTTGCTTGAATATCTCCGCTATCATTAGTACTAAAACGAACTGAGACAACCCATTGAAATAGCGGAAAATACACTTTCATAGGTTAGGCTACACATGTAATCTGATGCATCTCGTGATCCAGCTCCATCTCCATCACTTTCAGAAAGACTGCATAGCGCCAGCTTGATTCATGTCCTGTTGTAGGCTACATGATGATCATTATCACTAGGCTAGTGGTTTAGGGCGCGATTTCTTTTCTCTCCCTTTCTGTTTTCGTTAGTCTTAACTTTTTTTTTTTTTACTCAAGTAACGGATGGGATTTTTTTTGTAGCGAAGTACAATACTTCACTTAAAATGTAATCAAGTAAAATTTAAAATACTGATTTTATAAACTAGCCTACTTAAAAAATACAAAATACACAGAAAAACTACTCAATACAGTAATGTGAGTAAATGTATTTCGTTACTTTCCACCTCTGAAAAAGGACATAGTGCTGTTTTCAACATCCAAGCACCCAATGACATGAACGTCTGGGCAGAACTCTGCCTGCAGTGTGAGTATATTTGAAAGTGGTGCTTGAGCACACATGAAATACGTAATCATATCAACAGCTTCACACTGAGCAAGTGCCACCATTCGTCAACTGCTTGGCATGAAGGGCCCATAATTCTACAGCAATTATATTTTTGTGTAATTTTAAGGGCTATGTGTGTTATTACCCTCAGTCCTCAGTGGCAGCCCCCCCATGTTGAGCCAACTTGAGCTCATAGATCTGAAGTTTGCCAACAAAAAGGACCCAAATAAATCCAGATCTCCTTATATGGGCAAAGATGGTACCCAGATCCCAGATGGGCAAAGATGGCAGCTTTGGGGTCCTTGTTGTAGGCAAACCTCAGAGGTCTATGAGAACCGTGCTAACTGGCTCCAGATCAGTTTAACCACTAGCACCACAATGCTGCAGGTAAGGATGTGGATGACCAGACAGCTGATTCTGGATCAGAGTAAGTGGTCATCTCATCTACACCCTCGCATCTGAGGGGCAGGGCCAGGGCGGAACAGGTGAAGCTGTGTTTTACAAGAGTGCTGTTGAGTATGAATGACGACACCAAGCAGGGCTAAAGAATTGGACTTTATTTGACAATCTGTCTCAAAACAACCCCTGATTTAAGACCAGGATCCGCCTCTGCCCTTAACAAAACCAGTGCCAAGAAGAGAAATGAACACAAAAAAAATAGAAAGTAGACCAAATGAGAAACAGTGTAACTGTTTGAAAAAATATGCTGAGAATGAAGGTCAGAGTTTCAAACTTTCTCAGACGTAGAAAAACTGAAGTACTGATGCACTGTTGTCTTGCACTCATTTTGTATTACAGGTCACCAGCAAGGTGCTGAAGTTGTTCATTTATTCGCTCTCCATTATACATTTGAATTTTTATAAAATAGCTCTCTCAAACAGTACACACATCATCATACATTTACATTTCATGATTGTAATAAAACAGTGAGGATAATCAAAATTGCTGAAGGACATGGACAACACAACCGCTCATCCTAAGGCCAATTGCCTAAACGCTGCATTAAGGCCTACATGATGAGTGAACAGTTGAAAATTCTGTCACAAGCTTGATGAAACCGCCATCAACTGATGAAGTCCGCAAAAACTAGAACAGGAGAATGCACAGCCAGACTGAGCTAAACAAACTACATCTCATGTCATGACAATGTTCTGCAAATATAGCTTAAATGAACATTTTGAATAATAAACACTAAATCAGCTTATCTAATATTCTCACATTCATTCTAATCTGTGTGGATATTTGTCAACAAAAGACCTCTCTTTCGGATAGTCATTTTATAGGCCATTGGGGGACTGTCTGTATGTTTGGTTTGGTTGTTTATCGTTTTGATTGTCCCATCTTCTTCCCCATAGCTGGCCTTTAAAGTCAGTCCAGTGTACACACAGAGTTTTACTTCAGCTCCCGTGTGTCAGTTTTGACATGAGACAATAACACAAAACTATGTAAAGATTACTTCAGTGTTTAATACTACGTCCCAACCCCCTACACACACACACACACACTTATCCACTCGCCCAGTCTCAACTGCCAGTCCCAGCAACATTTGTGTCCTGATCTTAAGAGGCCCCTTTTCCAGAGTGTCCCACCCGACATCTCTTTACTCGCCTCAGACACCCCTGGTGAGCTGGCTGCAGCTAAGGCACTAAGGAATTAATTTGGCAAAAGGCTCCATTGCAAAAGGGGCCCCCAACCAAGAACTGGAGCTTGCCATATAAGACTCTGTGATAGGTGCTTAGCCAGAGGCAAACCTTTTCAACTTCAAGTTCAGACACACATGTATCCCGCTACAGTACAAGCAGAGTACTGTGTGTGTGTGTGTGTGTGTGTGTACATGATTTGTGTGTGTGTGTGTGTGTGTGTACATGATTTGTGTGTGTGTGTGAGTGTGTGAGAGAGAGTGTGTGTGTGTGTGTGTGTGTAGGGGGGGGGGGGGTTGGTGTTGTCCTACCCTGTCCATTCACTTAAGCCCCTCCCACATGTTCTCCGACACACTTCCGTGACTCCTCCTCCTGATGCCCGCCAGCTTGCCCCTGGCGCGCGCTGCCCACTGGACGGCGCTGCCCTTTGCCAGGCCTGCCCCGGAGCCCTTGCGCTGGCCACCTGCAGGGGCGGCGGTGGCCGTGCAGTCTGCCAGGCTGGCATAGCGCCAGTCCTCCAGCGTCACGCCAGCCCTCCAGGAGGGCAGCGAGAGAGACAGAGGAGAGGAGAGGGGCGAGGAGAGAGGAGGGGGGGACAGGGAGAGGGCAGGGAGGGCAGGGGCAACAGGGGCAGTAGTGGCGGTGGTGGGTGAAGTGTCTTTCTTCGCCTCGGCCTTCTGCGGCTCGTTCTCGTCTCCCGGCTCGCCAGGCAGCTGTGGCGGCTCCCAGCCCTCCATCTTGTCCATCTTGCGGGTTGGGGTGATCTGCCGCATCGTCATGGTGATGCTGTCCCAGAATCCTTTGTCCTTCTCCCGGTCCAGAGGCTTGGCGCTCCTCTCCTCCTCCTTGTTCTTTCTACGCAGGACAAAACACAAACGGGACATCAGACCTCCCGGACAATCTGTCGCAATTCCCAAAACATCAGAAATCATAGATTAAAGTGAAGAAAAGGAAAAACATCTGATATAATAATGAATAATGAACACCAGAATTTGCAAGCATCAGAAAGCATAAATATCAGACCTAAGTCAAAAGCACATGATGTCAGTAAAAACAACTGAACTAAGGAAAATCAGATCTCAGACATTTAACCGTCATTACATTTAGTGTACTTTGCATATAAAATGTAAAGCACATTGAATTACCATTGTGTGTGATGTACTTAATAAATAAATATGTGGGTCAACGGACCCAACAGAGAGAGAAACTCACTTACACCAGATATTAACACTCAACTATGCCATCATTCATCAACTAAAACTCCATCAACATAAACAATAGGAGTCCTATACACCAAGGTCAGTACTTCAGCATGATTTAAGGAGAAAGCCTGGGCCTCCTACTGCACTGGGAACACACATACTGTATCAAGTCAGCATGGAGGAGGAACAACCGATCACTTCATGGAAAGAGGAAACTCAAATAAATACTGTGTTATCCCACAACATACCACTGCCATTGTTTAGTTAATTAACGATGGGAACAAAATTATGAACTGCTGAACTGTGTGTGTGTGTGTGTGTGTGAGGAAGGTAAGAGTGTTAAGGTGGGGTTTCCATCCCATACACTCTGTTCAGGTTAGTGACACATGTATTGTGCTGTCAGGAAGAGATTGAACACACAGAAACCCCCTCACCACACACCCCCCTGCCCTCTCTCTCCTGTGGCTGGCTACGTTTCTCCCAGCAGCCACATATCAAAAACAGGAAAGCAGCATGTGGCATGCCTTACACAACCATACACACTCTGGCTCACCCTCACACACACAA
>NW_027468859.1:33149890-33157390 GCF_046254945.1 Alosa pseudoharengus | reverse complement strand
GTTGGTACGAGGCACAAGACATCATGGCAGACAAACTGGGACCACAATGGTGGACATCACGGACAGATCGGTGGCATCACGATGGTGGACATCACGGACAGATTACTGGCAGATCCTCCACAGGACATTCCACAGGAACCTCCCAAGGACGGCCACTGCACAGCCCTACATGAGGTCTCCATCTCTACCCCTGCCACTCTCTCTCTTTTTCCCTTGCACTCCTACCTCCATCCTCCCTAAAATATTTGGGCACTGGTCCCAATATCTCCCACTAGGTCAAATTCTCTCTCTCTCTCTCTCACTCTCTCTCTCTCTATCTCTCGCTCACTTGTGCATGAAGCTCTGACCAAATCGCTTCAGAAATGGCTTTGGTCTTCCAAACCACTGCCCATAGGCTGTCCTCTCTCACCCTCCGACCTCCTGTCTTACAACCCCGACGTGCACTCCCAACACTCTATCATTATTCATTATCATCTGCTCCCATTCGTAACACAACAACAAGTAAGAGCAATCAAATATTATGAGCAACAACCAGCGGATGATGCAATACGACATTCCTGGCTCTTTCTTCATGGTTCCGTGAATGTGCCGACCTTGACAGGCAATTTCAGTGCTGAGGATATGACATCACACACATTGTGTTCATCATTTGTTGTCAAAACAACATCCTTCCTGTTGGTTCAGAGGATATGGCCTAACAGAGCAGGCGAGCTGTTATTTGAGTTGTGGAACACTTGCTGTCACAGAATGCAAGTGTTTCACAGGTAGGACAAGAAATTACAAGAAAGGTCTTTCAGGTCACAGGATGTGACATCACAGTCAGGCTTCTCGCTCAAAGGAAATCAAATTCAGTGACATGGTTGACAGACAGCGTCAAAACAGCTCTCCAGAATTAGCAGGCCAAACAGGCTAAAAAAAACGACTTCCAAAAACCCAAAATGGGCAACACAGAAACACCTCACTCTCGTTCATTCTACAAGTTACACCAGAAGCCTCAGAGTGCCTCACACCCCTGTTATCTGATAACAGCTCACCACAGACTGCTGACCACTCAAGCATATACAGCACGGCTGGACGACACAAAACAGCTTTTCTCACTCCGCTGGGTCATTGGAGAGCGCAAGTGGAATGTGTGTTTAGGGAGCCGGAGGAAGAAAGAGAGTGTTTTTACAACTCTGTGATGGTGCATTAGCAGGGGCCTTTAACTACTCTTTAACTGCAGCAGGCATTGTGCTTATCTTTAGTTAAATGTGTGTGTGTGTGCATGTGTGTGTGTATGTGTGTGTGTACATATGTGTGTGTGTGTGTGTGTGTGTGTGTGTGCGTGCATCTGTGTATGCATCTGTGTATGCATGTGTGTTTGCGTGTGTGAGTGTGTGTGTGCGTGCGTCGTATCCAAGTAGTTGACTTTAATACTGTATATCAGAGGTGGGAGTAAGTCACACATGTGCAAGTCACAAGCAAGTCTCAATTCTTTACCTTCAAGTCTCAAGCAAGTCCATTAACTAAAAAGCATAATAGATTCAAAGCCAACTCTTAACATGCCTCAAATTTGACAATAGGTTTCTAACACGACTTCTGACGGATGAAAATCAATGTGGTGGTGGTTATGTCGCTAATTTAAGAACTTACAGACTGCTGTTCATTTCTCATTTGAGTTGTCAGATACATCCTCTGTGAAGCCAAACAATATTATGTTTTGGTATAAACGTAGAGCCCTCCATATTTGCAAGTTAGCCTACCTCAGTCTGTCTCATTTGATCTGGCACTTGCTGTTGGTCTGTCGCGTCACTTGGTAACAATGGCAGGTTCACTCGTGTGACGCATGCAACAGCACCTAAGCAGATTTTCTAAAATCGTAAAGTTAACTTCTTAATATCTATAAAAAAGTCAAGTCATTTGTCTCAAGTCTAAGTCAAGTCTCAAGTCATGAATAGCAAGTCAAAGTCAAGTCAAGTCTTTTATACATGTTGATCAAGCAAGCCTCAAGTCCTAAAAAATGTGTGTGAGTCTGACTCGAGTCAAGTCATGTGACTCGAGTCCCCCATGTCTGCTGTATACAAAATATCCGTATACACACACACACACACACACAGTGCCCTATCATGACATTCTAAAGTGCACCGTCACTCGTCAAAAGTCTGTTCAAATTTAGTAAGATGTCCAGTTCACATTGGGTGGGGTTTCGTTATCAAACGTCAGGGCTCCAGAGTGCGACCAATTTGGTCGCATATGCGACCTAATTTTTCAAAAGTGCGACTAAAAAAAATCGGAGGTCGCACCGGTGCGACCAGCTATTCGAGAGAGGAAAAAGTGTCCGCATTGAAACTCTACCTTTGGTTCAATAACAGACACATATTTGGCCAATATCGTGGTTTAAACAAATCACAGATAGTGAAGGGCGGGGCCTCCCCTCTGATTGGCCGTGGCCCAGTGCCTGTGTGTAAATTTGAAAATGCGTGTGCTGCAGAGAGAGAGAGAGAGGTCAGAGACCCGTCAGATAAACAGAGTGGATGTTGCATTACAGTGTGGTCACATAGGCCGAGATAAATGTCCCCTCTCCCCACTGCCTTTCGGCGGCTGGCAGCAGCAAACCGATCAGACGAGCCCGAGATGATGATCAAGTTTATCGTTGCCTACGATAGATAGGCCTAGGGAAACTTCCCTTCACCAAGTTCAGTCCGAAATAATTATTCACCAGAAAAATAGTTTGAACGTAAACCCGACGTACAGGAATGCCACTTGCGCCAAATTATATGAGTCATTGCAGATGAAAAGACGTCTTAAAATTGCGAACAATGTATACAAGGCCTTCGCGAACGACAGAGATACAGATATCGCCGAAAAGGAGTGCGTCATTGACCGCAGTTACATGCAGGGAGTAACCCGGTTTTCAACAGCAATATTCGTTTTGCGCGCGAGTTGTGTATACTCATTCTGATGGCATCAGTCAATTTAATCCGGTATTTGGCGCAAACCGAATATTTAAAGCCCGAATATTCCCTGCATGTATAACTGTGGTCATTGTGTACGGTGAATTGAATGGACACATTTAGATCGAGCATGGCAAGTCATTGCAATAGCCTATAATAATAGGCCTACCATTTCGTTACTGCATTAACCATAGTGATGTTCTTATTGAAAATGTAAAAATACTGAAATTAAAAAGTAAATTGCATTGTTGGACTGTCAAATGATTATTGCAATCATCATTGTAAAATCACATACAAATCCCCCAGACTACTTGGAACATCTCTTTAAATTGTGCTCAAATACATTTCTATGGAAGATGCTAGCATGGCGAGCTGGTTTAGCCAAGGCCTAAAGATCATGAAGGATAGTATGTAAGACATTGAGCCATGAGATGTGCAGTTTGAAGCCCTTAAAAGACGTGCACTGTTCATTTACTCACTGTTATTTTTATTTAATTCATCTTGAGATGTTTTAAGTTTAAATTTCAGCTCAGTGAAGCACTTAAAGCACCAACACTTCATTAAGTTACTTTTCTTGTAGAATTGTAAATCATAAGTCATAGGACAACCTATATAGGACAGTAATTAAGGAAAAAAAGTGAACCTGCTGCGGTGTTAAATGCGATGTGGTTGAAAATTTGGGTGCACCTAACTTTTGTGCTGGTGCACCTAAGAAAAAAATGTTAGGCGCACCAGTGCAACCAGTGCAAAAAGTTAGTCTGGAGCCCTGAACGTGGAGCGCATGGCGCAACAAGGTGTTCCTAGGTTTTTTAATCAGTTCTATGGGTGTGTTTGGGGCGTAACATCATTTTAAACCAATGAGAATGACATCTGTCGTTCCCTTTAACGGCGCAAATATGTCAAATAAATGCATCGGTATTTTGGCATTCAACGGCGCATTTGAAGGAGGCTGCTTGCGAGACCGTATGGAATAGTCATTATTAAACCATGCTTTAAAACCTAGCATAGCCTTCACGCATTTGCACTCGTCTATTATTTGAACTCATTGGCAAAGTGAAACTAACTTCACCAAGGAATCAGTCAACGACAAGACAGTTATATGCAGTTACTTTCACTATTGACTGACAATGGGTTATCATCGAAAACATAGGCTGGAAAAAGCAACACTTACCCTAATATTGCTAAAATGACTGAATAAAACAACATTTATCCTGCAGAGGAGTTGCTTATATCTCGTGACAGTGCGTCTTCAGCTGTGCTCCATATGTGTCTCTCGCCTCTCCCCTAATCACTTTTAACCGTCATTACCAATTTGCAAATGATGGTGAATAACTACTCATCATGAGATGTACAGTATTTCGTAATATCTTTATTCTAATTATGTTTCCCATTGTAATCTTTGTAATGCTTTGCATGGATGTGCGCTAGTGTGCATTAATGAATGATAGAAGGATGGTGCGTGCACCTGCCAATATGACTGTTGACATGCGCTCTTAAAATAGCATATGAACAACTCGCCATTGACTTCTGACCAGGTTTAGGTGGTGTATGATAGCGATTTTTATACAACGCGCCAGGCCTCTCCCTAGGTTGTTAATTGCCACACCCCTGGGCGCAATGTTTAAAAAATAAACGTGCAAAATACCGAATTAAACTTTGTGCGGGTGGAAAAGGAACTTTACGCCATGCGCTGGTGCCCAAAATACAGCCCCCACACACAAGTCATGTGACTCTAGTCCCCCATGTCTTCTGTATACAAAATATCCTTACACACACACACACACACACACACACACACACACACACACACACACACACAGGGCCCTATCATGACATTCTAAAGTGCATCGTCACTCATCAAAAGTCTATTCAAATTTAGTAGGATGTCCAGTTCACATTGGGTGGGGTTTCGTTATCAAACGTGGAGCGCATGGCGCAACAAGGTGTTCCTAGGTTTTTTAATCAGTCAATGATAGAAGGATGGTGCGTGCACCTGCCAATATGACTGTTGACATGCGCTCTTAAAATAGCATATGAACAACTCGCCATTGACTTCTGACAGGTTTAGGTGGTGTATTATAGCGGTTTTTAGACAACGCGCCAGGCCCCTCCCTAGGTTGTTAATTGCCACACCCCTGGGCGCAATGTTTAAAAAATAAACGCCATTACGCCATGCGCTGGTGCCCAAAATACAGTCCCCACACACACACACATATATAACACAGACATAACCTCAAAAACATCAGCAGATGCTTGTTAAATAACAGCATCTCCATAACAACTGAAAGGTAGGAACCATGGGAGCTCTGTTAGCCTGTTCAGTTCCTGAAGACAATAGCTGAGCTGTGTTCCTTTCTCAGCAACGCTGAAAATATCATCAAAATCTGATTACATCTCTCTCTCTCTCTCTCTCTCTCTCTCTCTCTCTCTTTCTCTCTTTCTCTCAAATTCAAATTCAAAGGGGCTTTATTAGCATGACTGTTATGTACAGTGTTGCCAAAGCTAGTGTTACAAATAGCACAGTAGTATAGTATCACAAGGAAAAGAAGACAATGTATAAACATGTGAGCACAAAATAGACAGTAGTAGAAATAATACTAGAATGATAGGTAAGTGTGTGTGTGTGTGTGTGTGTGTGTGTATGTGTGTGTGTGTGTGTGTGTGTGTGTGTGTGTACACATGTGAGAACATATGCTTGTGTGCATATGTGTCTGTTTGACATTAGGTTTACTTAAGTCATGTCCCTCAAGTTGTGACATTTTAAGACATATTGTGCTGCCAGGGCAGCAGGGGGCCCTTCACCAAGAATATGGCCATTTTATCATTGTCTTCAATGTCTATAAAATTTGGTATGGTTTGCTCTAAGTCAGGGATTCCCAAACTGTGGTACGCGAGCTGCTTCTAGGGGGTACGCGAGATGAAAAGGGCTATGGCGGACAGGTATAAAATGAAAATTTTAAATCTTTTGTAATTAATTCATGAATAAATACATAATTTCGAATCAGGTCATAATGATATGGAAACATGAAATTAAAGGATATCATGTATAAACTCTGTATGTGTTCATCAAAAAAAGGGCAGCTTATTAAACATGACGCCTGGAATAGCTAATAGAATGCGTTACTTTTGAATGCGTTGGATGGTCCGTCGGGGGAAAGTTTCTGCGCATAGGTATGTGTTTTGTTTTGATATGCCAGTCTTATTGTCAATTCTTATCCAGCAGTGAGATTTTCCTGTTGTGATGACTGATATGTGTTTGGCAAGACTCTCCCTAAATCACACCAAAAGTCCTCCTGAATCTCGACCACGTCTTACAGTTTTCGTTTTGTGGGAGGGTATTATTATTTCCCCATAACCCGAGGGACAGCCAGTTAGCGTGTCACTACCACACCATGTTTCAGTTAATATGAGAATATCAACATTTAAGATACATTTCAAGAATTCAGGGTCCACATCCTTCAGGCCAAAGGCTGATGAGTATGAATGAGACCCTGAATGTTCCAGCAACTAATAACAAATGAACACATGTAAACAATCTGATTGGACCATTATGAGAACAGAAATCTAAACAAGCAAAAGACAAAAATGTTAATAGTAAGCTACCTAATAAGTTATCTATTTTTAGTAAACATCTAAAGAGATTAGTAATATGCAATATAGTACAATACAATAACAATAAGTTATCTAATTAGAAAACCTTTTAAAATATTTGTAATATGCAATATAATACAGTACCCTGCAAAACAATACAATACACAAGCCAGTAGTCTGCTGCAGAGTAGTCTCTCTCTCTCACTGCTGTAGTCTCTCTCTCTCTCTCTCTCTCTCTCTCTCTCTCTCTGCAACAGGTATGAATTAACGCTGTGCAATTAATCAAAATCGAGCTTAATTTTCAATTATGACTTCCAACAATTATGAAAACAACATAATTTATATAATTGTTTTGCAATGATGCTCACGTTTTGTCTTGAGTTATAAATCCAGTGCATCCCTTTGCTTTACAGTGCTAAATGTTAAATGTTAATGTTAAATCTTTTTCATTTATATTTATTTTGTTTTTTTGTATGCTTTTTTTGTCACACACAAAAGAGTTATGAAACAACAATATACACAAACACCTGCAGGCATAAATGGGCACAGACAACAATACATTGGAAAAGTTAGAAGGCATAGGGGAAAACACACACACACACACACACACAGACACACACAGACAAGCACACACTCCTCTGCCAGTGTGATGAGTTAATTATTCTAATCCAATTCTGTACATGGGGTGCTTAGGAGGCTCTGAAGATCAAGCTGTATTTTTAAGACAGTATTACAGATTACAGTGTGTGTGCATGTCCTAGCATGTGTGTGTGTGTGTGTGTCCTAGCATGTGTGTGTGTGTGTGTATGTGAGAGAGAGAGAGAGAGAGAGAGAGAGAGAGAGAGAGAATGTTTGTGTACTGTATGTGTTTGTGTGCATTTGTGTATTTATGTGTGTCTGTATGAGCTGCCTTCCTTCAGGTCCAAAAAAAGTCAGAAATTCCATCTCGTGGGGACACCTCTGATCCAGAACATTC
>NW_027468859.1:33097390-33144890 GCF_046254945.1 Alosa pseudoharengus | reverse complement strand
CTAAGGCATGGGATCAAGTGTGTGTATGACATTCTTAAGAGCAGGGTTGGGACTGGGATACTCACAGGCCTACCAAACACATGCACACATGTTTATAAAAGTGAATAGCCTCTTTCAGCTTCCCTCCACACACACACATACACACGCACACACACACACACACACACACACGCACACACGCGCGCGCGCGCGCATGCACACAGACACAGCATGACGGTTATAAGCATGAGAAGCAGAACTTTTCTTAACCCTTAGAGCAGTGTAGAGACAATTTATTAAAAGCCCTTGCTCCTGTCTTTCTAATTATTCCACAAAGCAGCTCTCCAACCCTCCATCTGGAGCCAAGTCACTTCTTAAAGTCATCTTCTTAAAAATAATAATAATAATAAAATCTAGTGTAAAATAGAGTATCTTGGCTTCTCCTGAATCCTGTCTGACGTGTGTGCATGTCTGTGTGTGTGTGTGTGTGTGTGTGTGTGTGTGTGTGCGTGCGTGCTTGCATGCCTGTGTGCGTGTGTGTGTGTATCCTGATGTCCCTGGCCCTTTTAGGGGACATGTTTCATTACAAATGACAACTTTATAATCTGACCTCTCACCCCTGCTGCACTTTATTGCCCGGCCAACATGGAAAGTTTACACCGGTCACTTTCCCATAGGGTTGATTGGTGTGTGTGTGTGTGTGTGTGGGGGGGGGGGGGGGGGGGGGGTGGGATCTGCAGCTGCACACAGCACTGTAATGGGCAATAAGCACTCAGCTGTTGAAACCTGACCCCCTCCCCCCCTTGTTCACTTCTGTCTCCCCCTCACTCTCTCTCTCTCTCTCTCACACACACACACACAAACAGAAGGGCCCAGCCAGCTGATTGAGACTTGTCTCTCTCTCTCTGTCACCGTAAGTGCTGAGTCAGAACCCAATTTGCCTCTCACAGCTGATGACAGGCCGTGTGCAGTCGGCTCCTAGCACTCGCTCCCTTTAAAAGGCCTTCTTTTGGCCAATCAGTAGCAAATCTCAGCTCAAACTTCTTCCCAAATCCACTCAGGCTTAGTTCTTAGTCAGCTCTGCTCAGACTAATTCAAGTCATGGGACTTTGGGAGAGACAACTCCACTTCACACCCCTGAGGTTTGAAAATAGACTAAGGATCACAGGTTCTACTGAAAACTCTCTGAAACTTTATTCTCTATCTTATCTCTTGCCAAGATAAGAACTTCATACTTTCTTTTACTTCAACTATTTTTTATACTGCTCTCACTAAAGTTCCAGATTTTCTAGCTTTAATGATTAAGTTTAATATCTCTTCCTCAACCAATCACAAAGGTTTGACTTTCACTTCCTTCATCAATCAGGGATTAATTTTTTTTTATACAATCAAATTGCTATGTCTTGACTTCTTAAACTTCAATCATCTCTTGTCCTTATCCACGTCTTTGCTTTGGCTACCCAAAAGGTCAATGTCCTCGATAAAATGTAAACTCCTCAAAGGAAGGATTTCCTTGAGAATCTGTCTCCGTTCTGCGCCGGCTGCACAGACTCCCATGTACCCAAAGGCATTTTGCAGCACAGTACATCATTCCAAAGAGCAGCCCTGTCTGAGTCCTGTCCCATTCTGGAGCGTGGATGTATTAAAGAATGAAGCTCCTTTTTAGGATGTCTTGCTGTACATAGAGCTCTGTGGTTCTGTCTGTTATGCGTTTAGAGCCCAGGATGAGCTGCTCCCAGGCAAACTACAATAAAAACGAGTTGCCGTCTAGTAGTCAAAATTCTTGTGGTGGTTAGATAATAAACAGCAGCAGATATACCTATATGGACACTCAGCGGACCCAGCAGAGTCGTGTCTGACAGCAATATACCTCCTTATCTCCAACCTCCATAGTGCACTCAGACTGTAGTCAGCCTGAACCAGACACACTGGACACAATGAATGACCCATTTACCTGTGTTCATTTAGCATGCATCTATTTATCCAATATATATTTACCATATATATATATATATATATATATATATATATATATATATATATATATATAGATACATGCCCTCTCAGAATATGCACAGGAGAGAGACACTGCACAGAAAGTAGGTCAAGATATTTTGATGTTGTGACAAGTATACGGGTGTGATGAGATTACTACACCCATATACGAATATTAAAACGAATGTGTTGAAAACAACACAATTTGTGTTGTTTCCTTTTCTTATTTGTTACACAATATGTGTTGAAAATAACACAACTTGCATTGTTTTTTAACACATTTCTGTGTCCAGATAGGGACAATATAAATATAGAAAAGAATGCACACCCTCCGAGGTGCTGGCAAGGGAAAATAAACTAAGAAAAAACTTTGTCGCTGCACACTCCTGGCCTGTCAGCCTTTGTCAAGGTTCCTAATGTGGACACTAGCAAATCCAGTCTTAAAGCACCAGTGGGGTGTACTACGAATCTCGATTAGTGGGTAAGCGAGGTATGTTGCGCTCAAAGCCAGGCTATGCTGTGACACGAAAGTGGATCTGTTTTAGTGTCGCTATATCACCATGGTATCTTATGCCGTCAACCAAACCTGGTCGGGAGGAGATTATGTGCTAAGTTATAGCTCAAATCGTGTAATCTACCGCACAGTGACCAATCAATTGTCTTAAAAAACGAAGTTATCTCACATGTAGGATTCCGTCATATATCTTACAGGTGGAGCTCCGCCTCTACTAACATTTTGGATCTTGAATGCGCTTTAATAGTGCTGTGCGTGCAAATATCCCAC
Source organism: Alosa pseudoharengus (assembly GCF_046254945.1). NCBI lineage: Eukaryota > Metazoa > Chordata > Actinopteri > Clupeiformes > Clupeidae > Alosa > Alosa pseudoharengus. The sequence goes on along the minus strand of NW_027468859.1, from coordinate 33,142,132 downwards.
TATGGACGTGCATACCATACAACAACTGATGACAATTGATTTATTTGATGTTATAGGTTAGACTCAAAAAATGACCGCACTGTACATTAAGCTATCGCTCATGAATGCGGAAGTAATTGTTTTTAAATAGAGGCGGTCTTGTGCGTCTCCACGTTACACAATTGGCCAAAGTCATCCCAACACCGAGAACGCGCACAGATCTGAGCTGAAAGCCTAGTTTGACAAATATATCACATAACTGCAATCGTAGTATCACTTAACGTATACCCCTGAGTCAAGGCTTTGTCAAGCCTCGATATGTCTACATAGCCTAGATATGTCTAACGTGCTTCGTAGTATACCCCCCAGGTGTCAATCAAGGGCACTCTGGGTATCTCATCAGGTGTGTAATCAAGCTAGGTCCACACAATCAATTATGATGCACCTAACCACAACATACAAAGGGAGCCTATCATCAAGACGACCACAGAAACAATAGTGTTCACAAACCACAACATTTACAATATTGACAAAACAGTCAGCATACCACACATCCAACAAGTCATATTATACACACTGTGTCTTCACCCAATTCATCACAGTCACCAATCACAGTACATCAAAATGTTTAGTACAAATATCCAAGATTGTCACTTTCAATACATTCAACACTTTCAAACATGTCTACTGTATATGAAGTTGCTTTTAAATAAAAGGTCTCAAATCCAGTTCTTCATTCAGACCATTGGGTCTTAGAGTCCGTAAATGTGAAATCCAAAAAGCCTCCCTCTTTAGTAAAATTTATTCAAAATTCCCTCCCCTCTTAGGTTGTTGCACCTTTTCAATCCCTGTGTATTTTAAGGATGATATTGGGTGATTAAACTCCATAAAATGTTGGGCCACAGGATAGATGCTATTATGGCATCTTATGGTACTTCTGTGTTCCGCAATCCTCTGTTTTAATTCCCGAGAGGTTTTCCCCACATACGCTTTTCCGCACGGACAGGTCAGCATATAAATCACGCCTTTAATATTTATCTTTTCGCCAGTGTGTGGATGAATAATTTTTTTAAATTGTTCAGATGTTTTGGTATATTTGGTAATAAATACATTTGTTTTTCCTAGGTTTAAAAAACTCTTCTCTTGTTTTTGAGAGGATCTTTTTGGTGGCTTGTTCAATAGTCTTTTCACTATATCCACGTCTTTTAAACTTATTTTGTGCCTCTGTCAAGTGATGTGAGAAGTCAGATTCTTTCTTACAGATCCGCCTCAGTCTACAAAATTGACTGTAGGGTAAACTGTTTTTTTCCAGATAGGGACAACACATTCATTGTAAGGGTGTAGGGACTATAGTGGCAGAGGTATATAAGCATACGGGTTGTGGGGGACGGCAAGTTTTGCACAGCAAAAGATTACTGTTTACTCATTCTGCTCTGTACTTCCTGTGTTCATGTCCTCCGTTACACAAAAGCAATGTAGGCTGGAACTATGCAACACACCAGCCTGCTGTGGACATGAGGGATTGTATTCACAGCTAGATACAGTATACAGTACAGTATGTTTATATGAGTAGCATGGGTTTACTGTAAATAGCTTTGCTGAATTAGTGTTGATGACTGCCTCTAGATTGAGCTCATTGAGTGCATTCCAGATCACTGATTACTGTGAGGAATGCACCCCCTTGTTCACTCCAGCAACATTTATGTTAAGAGTTTGTACATGGTCCCTAACAAATAAAACAAATAAAATGAATGAATGAATGAATTAATTAATTAATTAATGAATAAATAAATAAATAAATAAATAAATAAATAAATAAATAAATAAAGGTGCTGGCCAGCTTATCAAATTAAAGACAGAGTACCTTCACACTCTGATCTCTTTATGCATTATTAATGGCAAACAGCCTTTATCGAAGGTTCCAGTACTAAAATACCTAGCAGCCCTGGCTAGAAGTTTTGGATATGAGGAGAAAAGACAGATGAAGGGGATACTATAAACAATTAATTGGTCAGAAACTGTCTGGTTTCCGGCAGGTTAATTTTTTGTAATAATAAGCAGGATTTGTTCAGATCTTACTGAAGGAAGCTAACTGTCTCAAAGGCTGCAGTGATAAATCAATTGGTTAAGAGAACAGGAAGAGGAAGACGTAAAAAACAGGATAAGTGATTCATTTGGCTAAGTATGTGTGTGCACTTGGCTGAGGTTTTAGTCCAGATAAGACTCAAAATCAACACAGTGTTCTCTGAGGGTGAACCTCCTTCGTGTTGTAGTTATAGATAGGCATGCAACAGACAGCTAGAGAGAGTTTACATCTGTGTGTGTGTGTGTGTGTGTGTGTTAGAGGTGTCTTCATCTCCAGGCCTGGTCAACCACACCCACCCATCACACACACACACACACACACACACACACACATTCAACATGCCGATATAGGCACCCCAGATGACCCTACACCAGTATCTAAGAACACTGTGCTTGTCTACGTTCCCACCATTCTGATTGCTACCCAGACCTCCTCATATCATTCTCAGGGACTACTCTAATACGATTTTATTGGAGGAAGGCGTGTCTCTTGAGGAGCGAAAGGCCGCAAGTGCCTTCAATCATCAATTTTAGATATCGGCTGCAAATCACGCCTGTACATCACTGTTGTCTAAAAGGTCTTGGTACCACATTTTCCACCCAAATACAATCCTGATGGCTCAAATAAAAACAACTGACGCAGTTTTACGTGGCTTTGAAAAAATCACAACACACATCAAGCCGGTGCGCGAACCAGCTTAAAACGGTAGCTTTGATAATGTGGATCGGTGAGTGGGGTAGCCTACTTGGTTCGGCACCTGTGTGGCAGTTTTTTTCCTAGTGCGTGTGACTGCGCAACTTTTCTTAAAGTTGTCCGACACCATATCCTTCGAAAATGAATGATATGTGTAAGGGTTCGAATACTTGGGTTATATCTGTGTGGACTAAATGAAATGGTTTTTTTTCGAGATGTTCTAAATTAGTAAAGTTGATCGGTTTCCAGAGCAATACAAGAAAATACAGCATTATTCATCCTAATCGGATATACAGCCTGTAGACAGAATTCATTACCCAATTTGATAATATAACATGCTGGAAGTTTCTCATCCTAGATTTCTCATCCTGAAAATCGTTTGCCTGGCTTTGGTTTCGACAAATAAAGGCTCACCTTGTACGAATGGAGGTGATGCCAAGCCATGTCGTCTTCCTCTGACGCGTAATCCACAAGTATTTGACTTTTACTCTTTTTAAACATTTTCCTTGTTGTTCAGTTGCTATTCTTGTTCTGCCTATCCGTTCTTGCAGCCCGAGCGAATCTTCAAATTTCGCAGATTTCGAAATCCGACGTGTTTCCTGACTTTTTGGCAGCGTCCTTCCTTGCCCGTTAAGTTAGGAGGAGTGGACCTGGGCGACTTGGAGGAGAGATCGCAGAGTAGCACCACCAAACCAAACAGGAGCTCTCTCGGGATTAGCTACTCTTGCCGATCTTGGACCTCCTCCATGAAAAAGCGCAAATCGTTCTCTCCTTCAGTCCAAAGGAGGCGATGCTGGAAGGCACAGCGGTAAGGTCTGGGTGCTCCTGCTGGGCACTTCGGTGTTGTTCCTGGAAGACGTTGACTGGCCAGAGCACATGGACCCCCCCCCCCCGACCCGACCCCACACTCCACCCCACACCCGTCAACTCCTCCCATTTGACGCTCAATATTGGCAATATTTTCGGACAACTCAAGTTATGCATTAGCCTACAAACAGATCAGTTTTAGAAAATGTGACATTGAACTAAGTCCATGTTGTCACACTAGCCAAAAAGAGTACCAAGAAGATAGCCTACTGATAAGCATTGACATTGTAGTAAATTATGTAATGACGCCTACACAATCGAATACGCAAATTAGCCTTTTTAAGACAATTTCACTGTTTTATTGTCTGTTGTTTGATTGTCTATTGGGAGGGAGGGAGAGAGAGAGAGAGAGATGTCCCTCTAGTTTATTCCTTATATTGCTGGGGCTAGAAGTAAACTGGTGGAACATGCGGTCACATGTGGAAACGTGTGGGACGACACAGGAGGGCGGTCGGTAAACACAAACACTGACAGCTTAACATTCCAACACGCAAGTTGTGTCCTCAAACCTCAAGAGTGTATAAACTCTGGGCCTGAGTTTTAAAAAGGTTCAAATGAAATTCGTTTTTTTCAATCGCTAAGCGCTTACCCATACTTCAGATACTTTTTCTAAACTCTTAACACAGACTCACACCTAGCCTACAAAACACAACTGGCCAAATGGATAATTTTTTTCTCAAAAACACATTTTGTTAAATATACTACTAACACATCTTTCTCTGCACACACTAACTTTACCAAAACACTGGAAATCTGACTCAAAATGAAATTATTCTGTCAAAGAATGACACTTGTTTTCACTTCACAAGGTACATGCATTCAATCAAGGTACACCAGGTTTCAAAATACTGGCTATTGTTGACATTACAAAAACTGCATAGACTTTTATGTTTCAGTTTTACAGGTATTTGCATGCAATTTTTACACTAAATGTCTTGGTTGGGAACTGTATGTCCACATGTTATTTTCACATTTAAAAGCATTCCAGTAAAAACCAAAATCAGTTTATTTTTTCCTTTACTGTTTACTACAGGAGGTACAGTATAAATACTGTTTACAGTATGATAGAACAGAAAAAGTTTTACAGTATTGCTTACAGTGAACAACAAAATATAAATGAAACACACAAGAGCATTCTGAACAAAAAAACAACAGCAAAAAGCCCAGATAAAAAGGGGGGGGGGGGGAACTAAAAACAGCACAAAATTACTGTATCTAATCTCTGTGCTCATCAGGATCTTCAGGGTTAGGCCACATGTTTTCATCAACATCGCATTGATTACATGGTCAATGATAGTGGCACGAATTGCATCACTGACAACAGTGCTTGCAACCTTTGGAATGCCACCACCACACATTCTTACACCTCTACCTTGCCCTCTCCTTGGGCCTGCTCTTCTCCCTGGCCCTGCTCCTCTCACTGCTCCTGCATCTCTCACTGCATCTCTCACTGGGCCTGCTCTTCTCCCTGGGCCCCTTGCTCTTACTCTGCCTCATCCAGACATTACAGTGTCTTTTTCTGTTTCTGTTTCTAAAAACATCACTCCTCAAAGTCCTCCTTTTACTGTATACGTGTCAATGTAATAGAAAACAATAAGCCCTGCCACTGAGTCTAAGCCAGACTGGAATCAGCTGTGGTTGGCCCAATTTACCCAACATCAATAAATTGTGTGTCAATTATTCAATTGTTTGTTTATTATCAGCTGAGATATATTGTTTTTGAACTGATATCATTGCAGAAGCAGAGGTTTTTATACTGTATCTAAGGTTTGGAATATTGTTTTTGCTATTGTGGGATGTTGGGTGTCAACATTCGTAAATACTGCAAAAACAATCCATAATTTTGTTGGGAGGTATAGCTTGTCTGTTAAGAAAATGTAAGCATTGTGGAAAGGTGTTCACTGACTGCATATCGTGTGAAAACGACATGAAATGTGTGAATGGTATGGCCACAAAACACTGATGCTGTGCTAACTATTTAGAGTTTTGAAAATGTGACAACTGTTTGGACAAACGCTTGTTAGCGACTGAAAAAAACTGTAAATGGTCAATGATAGTGGCACAAATTTCATCACTGACAACAGTTCTTGCAGCCAAATGGAATGCCACCACCACACATTCTTACACCTCTACCTTGCCCTCTCCTTGGGCCTGCTCTTCTCCCTGACCCTGCTCCTCTCACTGCTCCTGCATCTCTCACTGCATCTCTCACTGGGCCTGCTCTTCTCCCTGGGCCCCTTGCTCTTATTCTTCCTTGTCCAGACATTACAGTGTTTGTCTTTTTCTGTTTCTGTCTCTAAAAACATTACTCCTCAAAGTCCTCATTTGACTGTGTCAGTGTAATAGAACAAAATAAGCCCTGCCACTGAGTCTAAGCCAGACTGGAATCAGCTGTGGTTGGCCCAATTAACCCAACATCAATAAATTGTGTGTCAATTATTGAATTGTTTGTTTATTATCAGCTGAGATATATTGTTTTTGAACTGATATCATTGCAGAAGCAGAGGTTTTTATACTGTATCTAAGGTTTGGAATATTGTTTTTACTATTGTGGGATGTTGTGTGTTAACATTCGTAAATACTGCAAAAACAATCAATAATTTTGTTGGGAGGTATAGCTTGCCTGTTAAGAAAATGTAAGCATTGTGGAAATGTGTTCACTGACTGCATATCGTGTGCAAACGACATGAAATGTGTAAATGGTATGGCCACAAAAGACTGATGCTGTGCTAATTGTATTTAGAGTTTTGAAAATGTCACATCTGGTTGGACAAATGCTTGTTAGCGACTGAAAAAAAAGGTGCACCTCCTGGAATGTGTGGCAAAATGCATCTGACATCTGGCCAGCTGTCCCTACAGTATGTCGCCATGGAAATGTGCTGTTTCTACTGACCGCAGAGAACACCGAGAGCTGTGCGAGGACTGGGGGGGAGGGGGTGTTTGTATAGCTGTTCAGAGTTATAACAACCATGAAATTGTCGTCTTGCGACCTTGAACATCCTTGCATATCCATGAGTGCGTATATCCACACCATGTGTGATGTTTTGTGCGCAACTAAGGCAAAGGACATCACATCAACTTAAACCAAAGCTGTTGCTGTATAAACCCCTGCATTTGCAATGTTAGGGAGGGGTGGGAGACTTTGGTGGGTGACCTGTTTTCTCTTTATCCTGAGGGAATCCAGTTTGATACTGGTATGATATAATCATGTTGTTGTAGGTTGGCTAAATCATTACATACTAAATCGCTCTAGCATTTAAAGCATATTTTAATTATTTTTGAGTGCAGGCAGGAGATGATTTGATGGATAATTTATTTATTTATATATTTATTTTCTGCTCTAGTAAGTGTCCCTACTCTGTGTCAAAAATGTGACCAAATTTCCCTCACAGGATCAAAAATATATATAAATATATTCTTTTTGATCCTGTGAGGGAAATTTGGTCTCTGCATTTATCCCAATCCGTGAATTAGTCACAGTGAACACACAGTGAGGTGAAGCACACACTAATATATAAGTTACATTATTTAGAACGATAGACAGATTTATACAATGTATATTTATACAATGTATATATATATATATACATTAAAAGACCACATGATAGCATTCTGTTGGGTAATAGATCCACTTCCTCTTGTAAGTCAAAAATATAAGCATAGACACATGTCCCAAAGCCAGACAAATAAAAAGGCTGTTTGCTTGTTTTGGTATACAGTGCTTCCTGGAAGCATTCTCAGGCAGAAATATAACTAACGCCTTCCATCTTAGTGCTTCTTCTGGGGTCTTACAGTCTTGTATACCTAACAGGTCAGTTTGGATCATACATATACCGCATGCACATCATACATCATTTTCTAAAATGGAATTGGTCATATTTGAATAAAATCAGCATCACACCATCACAACAGACCACACAGATGAAATATCTGTTGTCACCTAGGGCATATCTTTGATGTAGGTCGTCAAGGCCAGGATTACATCACACTCTATGGCCCTTCGGTTCCCAGAGGGTAATGAGATCACAGTGACCTCCCGCTGAGATTAAATTAGTGCCGAGTAATCATCTCTCTGATGAGGTTTGGACGCTTTAGTTGCTCTCATCCCTGACCTGTGACAGAGCAGAGTGCAGCTACAGCTATGAGGTCTTGACCGGAACACCACAGGTGACCACAACGTTCACAGATCCTCCCCACTTACAGGTTACACAAGCAATCTGAGAATATACAGTACATTCCCAGAGGAGTTCAGGGGGGTATTCCAAGTATGTGGTTTACTGACAAACAAGTTAACTCAGTAAGGGGTAAACCTCCTAATAGAAGAGCTGTATGGCTTCATTCTCCTAACAAAACAATGCTATAGGGCTCTTGTTGTAGGAGGTATACCACTTAATTAAAGTTAACTTACCCAGGTTTGTCACTAAACCACGTATTGGAATACCCCCCAGGCCATTAGAGAATGATGCTTTATGTCTCTTTCTGTCCCTCCATAGCTTGTGTTTTTTCTCGTCACTGCCTTTTTTGTCAAATTCTTGCCAACCAAAACCAAAACATTACAGAAACATAACCTACTTCTCTCCTTAACATTTTTGTCCTCCTTTCTTTCAGTCTTCTTCTCTCTCTCTCTCTTTCTTTCAGTCTTCTTCTCTCTCTCTCTTTCTTTCAGTCTTCTTCTCTCTCTCTCTCTTTCTTTCAGTCTTCTTCTCTCTCTCTCTCTTTCTTCTCTCACTCTTTTCTCGTCTGAACTTGGTGTAAACGTTTACATGTTTATTTTTCCTTTCTATGTGCTTTTATCCCACCGAGGTCTTTCGCATTCACATTTATGAAGCCAACAACTTTGATCCACAGCAACTCACACAATGACTCTGCACACCAGAGGTTTTTCTCCTTTCTTTTTTTATAATGTAGTGTGTTTTCCTCCCCTATTGTGTTCTCTCCATCAAGTCTCTCCCTCCCTCTCTCTCTCTCTCCTTCTCTCTCTCTCTCCCCCCTCTCTCCCTCCTTCTCTCACTCTCTCTCTCTCCCTCTCTCTCCATCCCTAGCTCCCTCCCTCCCTCTGTCTCTTTCTCTCTGTCTCTCTTTCTCTCTCTCTCTCTCTCTCTCTCTCTGGGTTGAGGTAACAATGCTAGCGTTTGTAAGGCTGTTTGTGAAGCGGCACTGCTCCTCCGCGGTGCCAAGCTTGTTAACACTCACTTTAAAGCAGCTTAGTGGACGTGGAATGCAGGAGGGAATGCAAATACAGACCACGGCAAGGTCACGGAGGGCGAAAACGAGGGTGAAAAAGGAGAGAAGGAGCGAGAGAGAGAGAGGGAGAGCGAAGGATGGATGGAGTGAGGGAGGTAGAGATGGAAGGAGGGGAGGTTGAGAGAACAGCTAGGCCATCAGCTCCAAAAATACCCTAGTGGAATCGGTTGTTCCTGGATGCATCTAAATGATTAGTAGCTGTTTAACACCTCCCTGAGACAAGGCTTGATTAATGTGGGGGGCATTTATTCCCCCTTGAGCCACAAAAGGCAATGAGAAGTCAAGGACACTAAAACACCTTTTGTTTCTTTAGGAGCTGAGTTTTATGTACGGTCTGACTACTTCCAATCCCCCTTGGACATGAGCCCTTTGGGGCTTGTCCGGTACTGAGGCGATGCCGGCTGCTTCTCGTCAACAGTTCACTCGAGATTGTGATTGTAGATACCACTTGATAACAGTCTACTTGGGGATGAGAGCGCAAAAATGTCCCATGTTTACAGAAATCCTGAAACCCCTTTTCTTTCTGATTCAAAGTTTACCATTGTTTCTATTAGTCAGTGGCCTTTTTAATGACCTTTTAAGTATCCCATCATTACTCGGATACTACAGCTTTCCATGTTATTAGACTCATGTCTGACCAGTATCACTTGTTCTGGGTCCATATAGGGGTGATCAGTCTTATATACCATATAGCCTACAAGATGAGTGAAAGTAGACAGCCACATTTGACTTCACACAAACTGAAATGAATAAACAGGCCGGCGTCATAAAGTGGGGATCAGACTTCCTCTGGATCCGCTATTGATTGCTGCCTTATCAAGTTGCTAATTATTGCTGGCAAACAATGAATATGGGTCTTGCTTGGAGCGTGCAGTCTGTGTGTGTGCGTGTGTGTGTGTGTGTGTGTGTGTGTGTGTGTGTGTTTGTGTGTGTGTGTGTGTGCAGTCTGTGTGCTAGGTGTGTGTGTGTGTGCGTGTGTGTGTGTACTGAAAACAAGACTTACTATATTACAAGGAGACAAAGTCCTTGCAGCTGAGATCAGAGATCAGAGTATAGCCCCCAAGGCAATGTTTGTGTGTCTGTGTGTGTGTGTGTGTGTGTGTGTGTGTGTGTGTGTGTGTGTGTGTGTGTGTGTGTGTGTGCTTGTCTTTATTACAAAATGGGGACTTCGACCTGACAAAGTAGTCACGGGGTGGGGACCGCTGGAATGGTGGGGACTTACACTTGGTCCCCATTATGTTTTTCCTTTAGATGAGCCTAGAACAACATTGCCAACTGCCTAGATACAAAATTTTAGGTTGGCCTATATGTCATGAAATTTTGAAAATGTGTGTTTTGTGTGTGTTTTGGGGTGCTCAGTACCGCCAACCCATGACCAGACACTGTAACTGCATATCTCTCTCACACACACACACATATGGACATCTACCAATCAGATCCGAGAAATCAGAATATGCAAATGAGTAGATCGCATCATCGAAAGACCGCCAGAAAACCAAAAGCAGAAGAAGAAGCATCCACCATTTTGGGAACAGCGATATTTTTTCTACAGATCTTTACTATTTTATGGAACATCATCCAACTTCACAGATAAAAAGTAAGTTTAATTAAATTGCGAGAGTAAATGTTAATTGTAGATTGTCAAATAACAATGCATGCCTAACTGCTGTAAGTGTTAATGTTCAGGGTCAAGGGGAGCACATGTAGCAGCAAGTAGCCTAGCTTATAGCTAAATTGCATGTTAAGATGGTTGCCCTATCATTGAGAGTAGCATGGTGAATTCTTTAATTATGCACTTGTATAATATGGGTAAAATGAGTTATGAATGCTGGAATAAAGTTCTTGATAGTATTCTATGTGCATGTAGATATCACACTTCTCATACCTAGTTTTGACATTACAAAAAAGGTAAGTTAAGTATAACTTTGCATTCAGAAAATGTAATGTTATCAGACTTCATTTGACTAATCGTCATTTTCTCAAACTTCAGAGGAAGGACAACCATGCCAGCAGCAACAAAAGGTAAATACCTATTACGACAGCATATTGTATCAGTTTATACACATTAAGTCGAAATGTTTGAACAAAGAAAAAACAAATGAGGGCGAGGGAAGTCAAAAGGCTACATAATGCATGGTGGGCTAGCTTCAGTAGATGTCAGGTCTTTTTTATCTGTAGGCAGTTTCAAAGCAGTTGGTAAACGCTAGTTGTGGTTGTTAAATTTGACTACGTAAATATTGTGTTTGTTTTTATGCCTTACTCCTAAGACATACTTTCACAAAACCTGGTGTTATATTGGTTAAACTAACACCACGTTTGTAGTTGCTAGCACATTATGCTAGGCAGCTCATATGCAAAGATGGCTAAGTAAATTGTAAAAGTGAGCCAGCATAATGTGCTAGCAATTACGAATTTGGTGCACATTGAGTTAGCAACAGTTCATTTCCCTTGAAGGAATAACTTCTGCTGTCCAAATGTGATAAACTGACACGATACAAATCGTTTAATATAAATGTCTTCATTTACAGATTAACATGCTACAACGAAGACAAAATCCCATGCGCGAAGCATGTGACCATGCACGTAATTGCAGAGACACTGAAATGCTGGAAGCTAAGTTCATTAGCCCTAAAAAAGGTATGTAATATTTTAAACCGGAAACAGCAGGAAAACAGAAATGTTTGCTAACAGCTCAGAACTCTGTAAAAGATGTTCAGTTGTGTCTTGAGATCTACTTATTCCTCCACAAGGCGCTATTTTAAAAACTAGCTTCAGGCAGGCAGTGTCATATTCAAGTTCACAGACTACAGCAATTTGTTTGTTCAAGTAATTCTGCGCTGGTTTTGAGTTGTGTAGGTTGCAGTATAAAGTGAGAGTGTTATCATGTACAAGTGTTGAGAGTTCGCCGACATGCTGCAAACATTTAACATATGTCCCCGCTCGATAGTGGTAAGAATATGCTTAATTTATGTGTCAGCCTGTGTGCTGTTTGTTTACACTGAGCAAAGGTCACAGTCATTTGCGTGTGAACAGTAAGACTCAACCGTGGATAAATTCGGCGTTAACAAATGGTCTCCTTCACATGCGGTGAAGGCATAGCACAGACAAGCTCACAAGACGCTGTGAACTTTTGTCGAACACTTTGGTCGTTCGCATGTTTGTTTGATGTGTAAAGGCGACGTGATGTCGGGTATTACATTCACATCAAGCCAGAGGTAATCATGCATGCCTGTGTATGCGCGTGACTACATGTTTATTTACTGGTTTGACTAAGATTTGCAGTCAGGACGCTTTCTTGCTTGTTAATGTAGGCTACACCTGTTGAGAGTTCGCCTACATGCTGCAAAAACATGTCCCCGCTATTGGTAAGAAATATGCTTAATGTTTCAGTCTTGTGCGCTGCTTTTGGATACTGAGCAAAAGTCACAGTAATTTACGTGTTAACAGCAAGTAATTCAAACTGAACCGTGGATAAATTCGGCTTTAACAAAGTCGTTGTCTCGTTCACATGCGTTGAAGGCATACGTTGTACGTCAATGTTGCAATACATTTCAAGGAGCTGCATGAATAACGGAAGGCGTGAATGAAGTGGCCACTGTATGTAGCACAGACGAGCTCTCAAGAAGACGCTGTAAACTTTTTGTCGAACACTTTGGTCGTCGGCAGGTTTGTTTCATAGATGTGTAAATGCTGGCGACGTGATGTATATAATCACTTGTAGACTTCACACCAGTCATGCCTGTGTAGCAGCTACAGTAGGCTATGCTCGTGGCTACGTTTATTTAGTGGAAATTTGAGTAAGATTTGCAGTCAGGACACGATTTCTTGCTTGTTCATGCTCAATATTAGAAAATAATGCGTATAATCGTGTGCTTTGAAGTGTTACTTTTAAACATGGAGTGAAGATGGCTTGATTCAAAGATTATGTTTCAAGAGATTGTGGACTTTAGCTTAGGCCATCGATAACAGTATTAATATACTGCAAAACTGCTGCTTATCTAATACAATCTAACCAAGTGTTATTAATCTTATATCAAGATCAGAAACTATATGCCATGGTATTGTTTTCAGTATAATGAGTTATACAGAGTATCTAGACCCCTCTAGTTTCTGATCTTGAGGGTTCCCTCTCAGTAACAACGTGAACAACGCACATCACACACTCACCAACCAATCCTGAACAGTTCGGACAGTGTATGACATCTAGGTGTAGATGTGAAATGTACAAAGTGTATGACATCTAGGTGTAGATGTGAAAAAGTTAACTTTCAGTTCAAAAGCAGCGGTAGCATAGGCTAGTGTTGTTCAACAATGAGCTAGGTTAATAGATGGAAGCAACACAAATAGCAAGGGATCTTCAAATTAAAGTTACAACGATATCTGTGCCTTAGGCAGAAGGGATACTGTCTATGTACACATCTGACTGTTTGAAAATGACAGCGCAAATGCGCACTTCTCACTCTCCACACATGCATTTCTCGTGGTAAATGTTTGTCTATGCTTCCCCTCCAGATTGAATTTTACATTACATTTACGAGATCTTAGCATTGAGGCAGATATAGAATGATCAAGCCAAATAACAGGCCATGATGAATGCTCTGCAAATAGGCTAAAATAAATCAACTGATGTACCCTATTTAGATGTGTTGAATTTTTTTGTATGCACACTTTTCCCTATGAGAAACTTTACTAGTAGGCTACTGGCAATAATTCAAAACTACTTTCACCTCTGCTTTTACATGCAAATTTAAAATAGAAACCACTTGTGAATAACCAAGATTTTTTTCATGCGGGTATAATTTACAGGGATTGGACTGGTATGATTTATCATAGCCTACTTTATCATACTGGCATGATTTAAAACATAGGGTGAAAGTGAGAATTCATGAAGCACTTTTGAGAAAATGTCAAAATATTGAGATATATATTCTATATTGTCAAATAGACTAAAAATATTGCAATATTATTTTTAGCCATATCGCCCAGCCCTAACTGGTTCCTGATTTAAGGCCTAAGTTTATATGCTCATGTATGCTGATGAAGTTTTTTGTACATTTCTGACCCACATTCTGTTTTTCAGGCCGTGGTGTCTTTACCTTAGCACCATTCCAGCAGGGTGATTTCGTGGTTGAATACAGAGGAGTAATCATTGATGCAGTAGAAGCTCAGCATAGGAGGAAAATCTACCATAAAGCTTGCTGTGTCTTTTTGTTTGACTTTAAATGGAAAGGCAAATGGTGGTGGTAAGTTTTAGGCTAATAGGTAAAGTGCTACTGCCAGTTCCAGAGGTCTTACTAAATGTACTAACTGGATTAAAAAAAACTGTAAAACTCTTAGGGCGTTAGAAAATGAGCCTATTTCTCAAAAAATTGGAGTGTTCCTTCAAAAAATTGCTCTTGTTGATTTTAATGCATTTTCCAGCATTGACGCAGCATTGGAAGACAACAGTCTTGGGAGATTGGTGAATGATGACCATAAGACTCCTAATTGCCGCATGAAGTTAATTGAGGTTGATGGTAAACCACATCTCTGTTTGTTGGCCATGGAGAAATGAGGTGAGATCTAGCAGCGTTAGCAATTTCTGTTTAAAATAATAACTTTATTAGATTTAAATTAGAATAATAGCTTTCTTCGATTTCTGTGTACTGCTTTTCAGTTTACAAACACCTGTACTTTGCTTGCATGGTTTTATTAATCACTGTCCCAACCTGTGAGTGATCCCTTTCTTAGTTAGCGTGCTTCCATCCAACTTGCTAATGCACATTTTATCTATTCGAATGGAAACAACGTGAAATGCACATCAAAATTTTGAATGCGCATCAATATTTGATTTGCTAGAGGGGGGGTGGATCCACTCTCGATGCGCATAAGGTATAATGCGAATAAAGTTGATGGAAACAGTTTATTCGCATTGCGTTATGTAACCTTCAGAGAATCTCAGCCATCTCTGGCGCTTCCCCAACATTAGGCAACTTAATGTGCTCTCTTGCTTGTTCCTGTAGAATAAAACAAATTGAATTCACACATCGGTGCACAGTTGTTTTGCTGACGCCAAAGTTTTCAATAACAACTCTGTATTCGGAACACGTCGCAAGTTTATGCAACATGCCATTCCTGTAGAAAACCTGTAGCCCAATTAAATGCCTGCAGGTATGACTGCTTTAACAATAGAATGATAGGGTAAAATATCATTCCTGAATACTGAATATCATAATATATTAGCCTAAAATGAATGTGCAGTAAGCAGAATGTAGGCATGGCTGCATGTGACATTTCTACAGATCAGAATGATATATGCCTAACAACTGTTTTGAGTTAAGGCTATAGTTAAGCTTATTGAACACAGACATTTACATCGATAGTCTGGTGTTATAATTTATTTGCCTCGGGTGTACTGTGGAGTGGGTAAGACTGTTTTTAGTGGCAGGCTAACACATACTGATCACTTGCGCTAGCCTAGCACCTGCGAACTCTGCAACTAGAACTATTCTACCTCAGCTTGCTATGCATTGTCATTATTGAAGTTGAGTATGTTTGTGTGTAGGGTTTGTAGGTTTTTTAAGATTTCTTTCACTTAGTCCCCACAACTAATGCTTTATCCTTTCTTAACTTGCTTCTAATTATCATATTGAAGTCAGGTTTGTGTGTAGGGCCTTCATGGTTTCTTGCACCCGGTCCCTATAACTCATGTTAAATAAAATAATGAAAGATGGCAATCTAAGTGCAAGGTGAAAGTGTTTAGAAGGTTGTTATGACTGACGGTCTATTTATAAGGTACACGTTAACACTTTGTGCCCATGTCTTTCTCTTCTTATCAAGGGTGAGGCTGCCACTTGCAGCTTGGAAAATGTGCCTTCTACCAGTGACCTCCCAACATCTGCCACTCAGGTAACATAATCAGTCTTTGCCTGTTGTGGAAATAGTATTGTGAAGCAGAATTTGACGGTCATTAGGTAGGCTAGGGCCACAGTAATAGCGCTGGTGCTTACACCTCATGTGAAACTAGTTTGTCCAGCTATCGTTCTGCTCACTTTAACATAACTCCTGGAGCTGTATGTAAACTATTGCTAACTAGCTAGTTAGCCACTAATTTGAATTACATCATACTAGGAGAGAGAAAATGCCAGGCAGAAAGTAACCATTCTTGTCATCTCATGAGAGAGGCTGCTTGTATGTCTGTTAGCACTACTTTGCTAGCCTAAGTAACATTAGCAATGGGTACAGTTTATAGCATACATGCACTGTTTTAAAAAAAGATACAAATCTAAGTGCAAGGTGAAGGTGTTTAGAAGGTTGTTATGACTGACGGTCTATTCATAGGGTACATGTTAACACTTTGTGCACATGTATTTCTCTTCTTATCAAGGGTGAGGATGCCACTTGCAGCCTGGAAAATGTGCCTTCTAGCAGTGACCTCCCAACATGTGCCACTCAGGTAACATAATCATGATGTGTCTGTTAGCACTACGTAGCCAGCCTAAGTAACGTAACCTTTGGGTACAGTTTATAGCATACAATTTCTTCCCCTTTGTCTTGCAATATATGTAGTCTTTGCTTTCACTTGATTCCAACAACTGATATATCCTATTGAAGCTGAGAGTAGGCCAGGGCTTTTTGAATTCTATCAATTGGTCCCCACAACTGATGTTTTATCCTACCTCACTTTGATTCTAACTGTTTTATTGAAGTGAAGTGTGTGTAGGACCGCTTGAGATGCCTTTAGTTGGTCCCCACAACTTTGTGTGTGTAGGACTTTTTCAATTGGTCCCCACAACTCATGTTTTATCCTACCTCAATTTGATTCTATCTGTTTTATTGAAGTGAAGTGTGTGTAGGACCGCTTGAGATGGCTTTAGTTGGTCCCCACAACTTTGTGTGTGTAGGACTGTTTCATTTGGTCCCCACAACTGATGTTTTATCTTACCTCACTTTGATTTTAACTGTTTTATTGAAGTGAAGTGTGTGTAGGACCGCTTGAGATGCCTTTAGTTGGTCCCCACAACTTTGTGTGTGTAGGACTTTTTCAATTGGTCCCCACAACTCATGTTTTATCCTACCTCAATTTGATTCTATCTGTTTTATTGAAGTGAAGTGTGTGTAGGACCGCTTGAGATGCCTTTAGTTGGTCCCCACAACTTTGTGTGTGTAGGACTTTTTCAATTGGTCCCCACAAGTGATGTTTTTACAGTCCCTCAATTTTAAGTGTTTGGCAGTAGCTGAGTGTATTCCGTGCCTTTTCAAAGGGGTCGGTCAGGATTCTAGACATAGAACCTCATTTTCAAGTTAGCAAGTGTGATATTTATCAGTGGAGACTGTTTTCAGCACGTTTTATCCAGTCCTTCTAGTTGCAGAGTTGCAAGTCAACAGTATGTGTTAGCCTGCCAGTAAAAACAGTCTTACCCACTCCACAGTGCACCCGAGGCATATCAATTATAACACCAGACTATCGATGTAAATGTCTGTGTTGATAGAATACTGTTAGAAATAAAATTACCCTTGCATTGCATTGCAATAGTTATACTTTGTTCCCTGAAGTTGGTAGTAGGCATATAACCAACGGCAGCGGCAGCGGCGGACTGATATTACCTAGGCTACTACTAGGTGTCCCGATTGGAGTGCGCTTCTCTGTTTACTTTTCGGCGCAGTACTACTAACCAGAGCAAGTAAAATTCTGCCGCTGCTTAGAAACTAGTCCCTCAAAATGTAATGCGATCATTTAAAATGCAAGGATAGAATAATGTTAGAAATAAAACTATCAACACAGACATTTACATCGAAAGTCTGGCGTTATAATTTATTTGCCTCGGGTGTACTGTGGAGTGGGTAAGACTGTTTTTAGTGGCAGGCTAACACATACGGATGACTTGCGCTAGCCTAGCACCTGCGAACTCTGCAACTAGAAGGACTGGATGAAATATGTTTAAAACGGTCTCCACTGATAAATATCACACTTGCTAACTTGGAAATGAAGGTCCTATGTCCAAAATCCTGAACCACACCTTTAAATTCCTTTGTATGGTCTTCACAACTGATCATTTATTCTACCTCAGCTTGCTATGCATTGTCATTATTGAAGTTGAGTATGTTTGTGCGTAGGGTTTGTAGGTTTTTTAAGATTTCTTTCACTTAGTCCCCACAACTAATGCTTTATCCTTTCTTAACTTGCTTCTAATTATCATATTGAAGTCAGGTTTGTGTGTAGGGCCTTCATGGTTTCTTGCACCCGGTCCCTATAACTCATGTTAAATAAAATAATGAAAGATGGCAATCTAAGTGCAAGGTGTTTAGAAGGTTGTTATGACTGACGGTCTATTTATAAGGTACACGTTAACACTTTGTGCCCATGTCTTTCTCTTCTTATCAAGGGTGAGGATGCCACTTGCAGCCTGGAAAATGTGTCTTCTACCAGTGACCTCCCAACATCTGCCACTCAGGTAACATAATCAGTCTTTGCCTGTTGTGGAAATAGTATTGTGAAGCAGAATTTGACGGTCATTAGGTAGGCTAGGGCCACAGTAATAGCGCTGGTGCTTACACCTCATGTGAAACTAGTTTGTCCAGCTATCGTTCTGCTCACTGTAACATAACTCCTGGAGCTGTATGTAAACTATTGCTAACTAGCTAGTTAGCCACTAATTTGAATTACATGCAACTTTTACTGCATCATACTAGGAGAGAGAAAATGCCAGGCAGAAAGTAACCATTCTTGTCATCTCATGAGAGAGGCTGCTTATATGTCTGTTAGCACTACTTTGCTAGCCTAAGTAACATTAGCAATGGGTACAGTTTATAGCATACATGCACTGTTTTAAAAAAAGATACAAGTCTAAGTGCAAGGTGAAGGTGTTTAGAAGGTTGTTATGACTGACGGTCTATTCATAGGGTACATGTTAACACTTTGTGCACATGTATTTCTCTTCTTATCAAGGGTGAGGATGCCACTTGCAGCCTGGAAAATGTGCCTTCTAGCAGTGACCTCCCAACATGTGCCACTCAGGTAACATAATCATGATTAGTCTGTTAGCACTACGTAGCCAGCCTAAGTAACGTAACCTTTGGGTACAGTTTATAGCATACAATTTCTTCCCCTTTGTCTTACAATATATGTAGTCTTTTCTTTCACTTGATTCCAACAACTGATATATCCTATTGAAGCTGAGAGTAGGCCAGGGCTTTTTGAATTCTATCAATTGGTCCCCACAACTGATGTTTTATCCTACCTCACTTTGATTCTAACTGTTTTATTGAAGTGAAGTGTGTGTAGGACCGCTTGAGATGCCTTTAGTTGGTCCCCACAACTTTGTGTGTGTAGGACCTTTTCATTTGGTCCCCACAACTGATGTTTTATCCTACCTCACTTTGATTTTAACTGTTTTATTGAAGTGAAGTGTGTGTAGGACCGCTTGAGATGCCTTTAGTTGGTCCCCACAACTTTGTGTGTGTAGGACTTTTTCAATTGGTTCCCACAACTCATGTTTTATCCTACCTCACTTTGATTCTAACTGTTTTATTGAAGTGAAGTGTGTGTAGGACCGCTTGAGATGCCTTTAGTTGGTCCCCACAACTTTGTGTGTGTAGGACTTTTTCAATTGGTCCCCACAAGTGATGTTTTTACAGTCCCTCAATTTTAAGTGTTTGGCAGTAGCTGAGTGTATTCCGTGCCTTTTCAAAGGGGTGGGTCAGGATTCTAGACATAGAACCTCATTTTCAAGTTAGCAAGTGTGATATTTATCAGTGGAGACTGTTTTCAGCACGTTTTATCCAGTCCTTCTAGTTGCAGAGTTGCAAGTCAACAGTATGTGTTAGCCTGCCACTAAAAACAGTCTTACCCACTCCACAGTGCACCCGAGGCATATCAATTATAACACCAGACTATCGATGTAAATGTCTGTGTTGATAGAATACTGTTAGAAATAAAATTACCCTTGCATTGCATTGCAATAGTTATACTTTGTTCCCTGAAGTTGGTAGTAGGCATATAAGCAACGGCAGCGGCAGCGGCGGACTGATATTACCTAGGCTACTACTAGGTGTCCCGATTGGAGTGCGCTTCTCTGTTTACTTTTTGGCGCAGTACTACTAACCACAGCAAGTAAAATTCTGCCGCTGCTTAGAAACTAGTCCCTCAAAATGTAATGCGATCATTTAAAATGCAAGGATAGAATAATGTTAGAAATAAAACTATCAACACAGACATTTACATCGAAAGTCTGGCGTTATAATTTATTTGCCTCGGGTGTACTGTGGAGTGGGTAAGACTGTTTTTAGTGGCAGGCTAACACATACGGATGACTTGCGCTAGCCTAGCACCTGCGAACTCTGCAACTAGAAGGACTGGATGAAATATGTTTAAAACGGTCTCCACTGATAAATATCACACTTGCTAACTTGGAAATGAAGGTCCTATGTCCAAAATCCTGAACCACACCTTTAAATTCCTTTGTATGGTTTTCACAACTGATCATTTATTGTACCTCAGCTTGCTATGCATTGTCATTATTGAAGTTGAGTATGTTTGTGTGTAGGGTTTGTAGGTTTTTTAAGATTTCTTTCACTTAGTCCCCACAACTAATGCTTTATCCTTTCTTAACTTGCTTCTAATTATCATATTGAAGTCAGGTTTGTGTGTAGGGCCTTCATGGTTTCTTGCACCCGGTCCCTATAACTCATGTTAAATAAAATAATGAAAGATGGCAATCTAAGTGCAAGGTGAAAGTGTTTAGAAGGTTGTTATAACTGACGGTCTATTTATAAGGTACACGTTAACACTTTGTGCCCATGTCTTTCTCTTCTTATCAAGGGTGAGGATGCCACTTGCAGCCTGGAAAATGTGTCTTCTACCAGTGACCTCCCAACATCTGCCACTCAGGTAACATAATCAGTCTTTGCCTGTTGTGGAAATAGTATTGTGAAGCAGAATTTGACGGTCATTAGGTAGGCTAGGGCCACAGTAATAGCGCTGGTGCTTACACCTCATGTGAAACTAGTTTGTCCAGCTATCGTTCTGCTCACTGTAACATAACTCCTGGAGCTGTATGTAAACTATTGCTAACTAGCTAGTTAGCCACTAATTTGAATTACATGCAACTTTTACTGCATCATACTAGGAGAGAGAAAATGCCAGGCAGAAAGTAACCATTCTTGTCATCTCATGAGAGAGGCTGCTTGTATGTCTGTTAGCACTACTTTGCTAGCCTAAGTAACATTAGCAATGGGTACAGTTTATAGCATACATGCACTGTTTTAAAAAAAGATACAAATCTAAGTGCAAGGTGTTTAGAAGGTTGTTATGACTGACGGTCTATTCATAGGGTACATGTTAACACTTTGTGCACATGTATTTCTCTTCTTATCAAGGGTGAGGATGCCACTTGCAGCCTGGAAAATGTGCCTTCTAGCAGTGACCTCCCAACATGTGCCACTCAGGTAACATAATCATGATTAGTCTGTTAGCACTACGTAGCCAGCCTAAGTAACGTAACCTTTGGGTACAGTTTATAGCATACAATTTCTTCCCCTTTGTCTTACAATATATGTAGTCTTTTCTTTCACTTGATTCCAACAACTGATATATCCTATTGAAGCTGAGAGTAGGCCAGGGCTTTTTGAATTCTATCAATTGGTCCCCACAACTGATGTTTTATCCTACCTCACTTTGATTCTAACTGTTTTATTGAAGTGAAGTGTGTGTAGGACCGCTTGAGATGCCTTTAGTTGGTCCCCACAACTTTGTGTGTGTAGGACTTTTTCAATTGGTCCCCACAACTCATGTTTTATCCTACCTCACTTTGATTCTAACTGTTTTATTGAAGTGAAGTGTGTGTAGGACCGCTTGAGATGCCTTTAGTTGGTCCCCACAACTTTGTGTGTGTAGTACTTTTTCAATTGGTCCCCACAGGTGATGTTTTTACAGTCCCTCAATTTTAAGTGTTTGGCAGTAGCTGAGTGTATTCCGTGCCTTTTCAAAGGGGTGGGTCAGGATTCTAGACATAGAACCTCATTTTCAAGTTAGCAAGTGTGATATTTATCAGTGGAGACTGTTTTCAGCACGTTTTATCCAGTCCTTCTAGTTGCAGAGTTGCAAGTCAACAGTATGTGTTAGCCTGCCAGTAAAAACAGTCTTACCCACTCCACAGTGCACCCGAGGCATATCAATTATAACACCAGACTATCGATGTAAATGTCTGTGTTGATAGAATACTGTTAGAAATAAAATTACCCTTGCATTGCATTGCAATAGTTATACTTTGTTCCCTGAAGTTGGTAGTAGGCATATAAGCAACGGCAGCGGCAGCGGCGGACTGATATTACCTAGGCTACTACTAGGTGTCCCGATTGGAGTGCGCTTCTCTGTTTACTTTTCGGCGCAGTACTACTAACCAGAGCAAGTAAAATTCTGCCGCTGCTTAGAAACTAGTCCCTCAAAATGTAATGCGATCATTTAAAATGCAAGGATAGAATAATGTTAGAAATAAATCTATCAACACAGACATTTACATCGAAAGTCTGGCGTTATAATTAATTTGCCTCGGGTGTACTGTGGAGTGGGTAAGACTGTTTTTAGTGGCAGGCTAACACATACGGATGACTTGCGCTAGCCTAGCACCTGCGAACTCTGCAACTAGAAGGACTGGATGAAATATGTTTAAAACGGTCTCCACTGATAAATATCACACTTGCTAACTTGGAAATGAAGGTCCTATGTCCAAAATCCTGAACCACACCTTTAAATTCCTTTGCATGGTCTTCACAACTGATCATTTATTCTACCTCAGCTTCCTATGCATTGTCATTATTGAAGTTGAGTATGTTTGTGTGTAGGGTTTGTAGGTTTTTTAAGATTTCTTTCACTTAGTCCCCACAACTAATGCTTTATCCTTTCTTAACTTGCTACTAATT
This sequence comes from Alosa pseudoharengus, assembly GCF_046254945.1. Lineage (NCBI taxonomy): Eukaryota > Metazoa > Chordata > Actinopteri > Clupeiformes > Clupeidae > Alosa > Alosa pseudoharengus. The sequence goes on along the minus strand of NW_027468859.1, from coordinate 33,119,364 downwards.
ATCATATTGAAGTCAGGTTTGTGTGTAGGGCCTTCATGGTTTCTTGCACCCGGTGCCTATTATTCATGTTAAATAAAATAATGAAAGATGGCAATTTAAGTGCAAGGTGAAAGTGTTTAGAAGGTTGTTATGACTGACGGTCTATTTATAAGGTACACGTTAACACTTTGTGCCCATGTCTTTCTCTTCTTATCAAGGGTGAGGATGCCACTTGCAGCCTGGAAAATGTGTCTTCTACCAGTGACCTCCCAACATCTGCCACTCAGGTAACATAATCAGTCTTTGCCTGTTGTGGAAATAGTATTGTGAAGCAGAATTTGACGGTCATTAGGTAGGCTAGGGCCACAGTAATAGCGCTGGTGCTTACACCTCATGTGAAACTAGTTTGTCCAGCTATCGTTCTGCTCACTGTAACATAACTCCTGGAGCTGTATGTAAACTATTGCTAACTAGCTAGTTAGCCACTAATTTGAATTACATGCAACTTTTACTGCATCATACTAGGAGAGAGAAAATGCCAGGCAGAAAGTAACCATTCTTGTCATCTCATGAGAGAGGCTGCTTGTATGTCTGTTAGCACTACTTTGCTAGCCTAAGTAACATTAGCAATGGGTACAGTTTATAGCATACATGCACTGTTTTAAAAAAAGATACAAATCTAAGTGCAAGGTGAAGGTGTTTAGAAGGTTGTTATGACTGACGGTCTATTCATAGGGTACATGTTAACACTTTGTGCACATGTATTTCTCTTCTTATCAAGGGTGAGGATGCCACTTGCAGCCTGGAAAATGTGCCTTCTAGCAGTGACCTCCCAACATGTGCCACTCAGGTAACATAATCATGATTAGTCTGTTAGCACTACGTAGCCAGCCTAAGTAACGTAACCTTTGGGTACAGTTTATAGCATACAATTTCTTCCCCTTTGTCTTACAATATATGTAGTCTTTTCTTTCACTTGATTCCAACAACTGATATATCCTATTGAAGCTGAGAGTAGGCCAGGGCTTTTTGAATTCTATCAATTGGTCCCCACAACTGATGTTTTATCCTACCTCACTTTGATTCTAACTGTTTTATTGAAGTGAAGTGTGTGTAGGACCGCTTGAGATGCCTTTAGTTGGTCCCCACAACTTTGTGTGTGTAGGACTTTTTCAATTGGTCCCCACAACTCATGTTTTATCCTACCTCACTTTGATTCTAACTGTTTTATTGAAGTGAAGTGTGTGTAGGACCGCTTGAGATGCCTTTAGTTGGTCCCCACAACTTTGTGTGTGTAGTACTTTTTCAATTGGTCCCCACAGGTGATGTTTTTACAGTCCCTCAATTTTAAGTGTTTGGCAGTAGCTGAGTGTATTCCGTGCCTTTTCAAAGGGGTGGGTCAGGATTCTAGACATAGAACCTCATTTTCAAGTTAGCAAGTGTGATATTTATCAGTGGAGACTGTTTTCAGCACGTTTTATCCAGTCCTTCTAGTTGCAGAGTTGCAAGTCAACAGTATGTGTTAGCCTGCCAGTAAAAACAGTCTTACCCACTCCACAGTGCACCCGAGGCATATCAATTATAACACCAGACTATCGATGTAAATGTCTGTGTTGATAGAATACTGTTAGAAATAAAATTACCCTTGCATTGCATTGCAATAGTTATACTTTGTTCCCTGAAGTTGGTAGTAGGCATATAAGCAACGGCAGCGGCAGCGGCGGACTGATATTACCTAGGCTACTACTAGGTGTCCCGATTGGAGTGCGCTTCTCTGTTTACTTTTCGGCGCAGTACTACTAACCAGAGCAAGTAAAATTCTGCCGCTGCTTAGAAACTAGTCCCTCAAAATGTAATGCGATCATTTAAAATGCAAGGATAGAATAATGTTAGAAATAAAACTATCAACACAGACATTTACATCGAAAGTCTGGCGTTATAATTAATTTGCCTCGGGTGTACTGTGGAGTGGGTAAGACTGTTTTTAGTGGCAGGCTAACACATACGGATGACTTGCGCTAGCCTAGCACCTGCGAACTCTGCAACTAGAAGGACTGGATGAAATATGTTTAAAACGGTCTCCACTGATAAATATCACACTTGCTAACTTGGAAATGAAGGTCCTATGTCCAAAATCCTGAACCACACCTTTAAATTCCTTTGTATGGTCTTCACAACTGATCATTTATTCTACCTCAGCTTCCTATGCATTGTCATTATTGAAGTTGAGTATGTTTGTGTGTAGGGTTTGTAGGTTTTTTGAGATTTCTTTCACTTAGTCCCCACAACTAATGCTTTATCCTTTCTTAACTTGCTACTAATTATCATATTGAAGTCAGGTTTGTGTGTAGGGCCTTCATGGTTTCTTGCACCCGGTGCCTATAACTCATGTTAAATAAAATAATGAAAGATGGCAATTTAAGTGCAAGGTGAAAGTGTTTAGAAGGTTGTTATGACTGACGGTCTATTTATAAGGTACACGTTAACACTTTGTGCCCATGTCTTTCTCTTCTTATCAAGGGTGAGGCTGCCACTTGCAGCTTGGAAAATGTGCCTTCTACCAGTGACCTCCCAACATCTGCCACTCAGGTAACATAATCAGTCTTTGCCTGTTGTGGAAATAGTATTGTGAAGCAGAATTTGACGGTCATTAGGTAGGCTAGGGCCACAGTAATAGCGCTGGTGCTTACACCTCATGTGAAACTAGTTTGTCCAGCTATCGTTCTGCTCACTGTAACATAACTCCTGGAGCTGTATGTAAACTATTGCTAACTAGCTAGTTAGCCACTAATTTGAATTACATGCAACTTTTACTGCATCGTACTAGGAGAGAGAAAATGCCAGGCAGAAAGTAACCATTCTTGTCATCTCATAAGAGAGGCTGCTTGTATGTCTGTTAGCACTACTTTGCTAGCCTAAGTAACATTAGCAATGGGTACAGTTTATAGCATACATGCACTGTTTTAAAAAAAGATACAAATCTAAGTGCAAGGTGAAGGTGTTTAGAAGGTTGTTATGACTGACGGTCTATTCATAGGGTACATGTTAACACTTTGTGCACATGTATTTCTCTTCTTATCAAGGGTGAGGATGCCACTTGCAGCCTGGAAAATGTGCCTTCTAGCAGTGACCTCCCAACATGTGCCACTCAGGTAACATAATCATGATGTGTCTGTTAGCACTACGTAGCCAGCCTAAGTAACGTAACCTTTGGGTACAGTTTATAGCATACAATTTCTTCCCCTTTGTCTTACAATATATGTAGTCTTTGCTTTCACTTGATTCCAACAACTGATATATCCTATTGAAGCTGAGAGTAGGCCAGGGCTTTTTGAATTCTATCAATTGGTCCCCACAACTGATGTTTTATCCTACCTCACTTTGATTCTAACTGTTTTATTGAAGTGAAGTGTGTGTAGGACCGCTTGAGATGCCTTTAGTTGGTCCCCACAACTTTGTGTGTGTAGGACTTTTTCAATTGGTCCCCTCAACTCATGTTTTATCCTACCTCAATTTGATTTCTATCCGTTTTATTGAAGTGAAGTGTGTGTAGGACCGCTTGAGATGCCTTTAGTTGGTCCCCACAACTTTGTGTGTGTAGGACTTTTTCATTTGGTCCCCACAACTGATGTTTTATCCTACCTCACTTTGATTTTAACTGTTTTATTGAAGTGAAGTGTGTGTAGGACCGCTTGAGATGCCTTTAGTTGGTCCCCACAAATTTGTGTGTGTAGGACTTTTTCAATTGGTCCCCACAACTCATGTTTTATCCTACCTGAATTTGATTCTATCTGTTTTATTGAAGTGAAGTGTGTGTAGGACCGCTTGAGATGCCTTTAGTTGGTCCCCACAACTTTGTGTGTGTAGTACTTTTTCAATTGGTCCCCACAAGTGATGTTTTTACAGTCCCTCAATTTTAAGTGTTTGGCAGTAGCTGAGTGTATTCCGTGCCTTTTCAAAGGGGTGGGTCAGGATTCTAGACATAGAACCTCATTTTCAAGTTAGCAAGTGTGATATTTATCAGTGGAGACTGTTTTCAGCACGTTTTATCCAGTCCTTCTAGTTGCAGAGTTGCAAGTCAACAGTATGTGTTAGCCTGCCACTAAAAACAGTCTTACCCACTCCACAGTGCACCCGAGGCATATAAATTATAACACCAGACTATCGATGTAAATGTCTGTGTTGATAGAATACTGTTAGAAATAAAATTACCCTTGCATTGCATTGCAATAATTATACATTGTTCCCTGAAGTTGGTAGTAGGCATATAAGCAACGGCAGCGGCGGACTGATATTACCTAGGCTACTATTAGGTGTCCCGATTGGAGTGCGCTTCTCTGTTTACTTTTCGGCGCAGTACTACTAACCAGAGCAAGTAAAATTCTGCCGCTGCTTAGAAACTAGTCCCTCAAAATGTAATGCGATCATTTAAAATGCAAGGATAGAATAATGTTAGAAATAAAACTATCAACACAGACATTTACATCGAAAGTCTGGCGTTATAATTAATTTGCCTCGGGTGTACTGTGGAGTGGGTAAGACTGTTTTTAGTGGCAGGCTAACACATACGGATGACTTGCGCTAGCCTAGCACCTGCGAACTCTGCAACTAGAAGGACTGGATGAAATATGTTTAAAACGGTCTCCACTGATAAATATCACACTTGCTAACTTGGAAATGAAGGTCCTATGTCCAAAATCCTGAACCACACCTTTAAATTCCTTTGTATGGTCTTCACAACTGATCATTTATTCTACCTCAGCTTGCTATGCATTGTCATTATTGAAGTTGAGTATGTTTGTGTGTAGGGTTTGTAGGTTTTTTAAGATTTTTTTCACTTAGTCCCCACAACTAATGCTTTATCCTTTCTTAACTTGCTTCTAATTATCATATTGAAGTCAGGTTTGTGTGTAGGGCCTTCATGGTTTCTTGCACCCGGTGCCTATAACTCATGTTAAATAAAATAATGAAAGATGGCAATTTAAGTGCAAGGTGAAAGTGTTTAGAAGGTTGTTATGACTGACGGTCTATTTATAAGGTACACGTTAACACTTTGTGCCCATGTCTTTCTCTTCTTATCAAGGGTGAGGCTGCCACTTGCAGCTTGGAAAATGTGCCTTCTACCAGTGACCTCCCAACATCTGCCACTCAGGTAACATAATCAGTCTTTGCCTGTTGTGGAAATAGTATTGTGAAGCAGAATTTGACGGTCATTAGGTAGGCTAGGGCCACAGTAATAGCGCTGGTGCTTACACCTCATGTGAAACTAGTTTGTCCAGCTATCGTTCTGCTCACTTTAACATAACTCCTGGAGCTGTATGTAAACTATTGCTAACTAGCTAGTTAGCCACTAATTTGAATTACATCATACTAGGAGAGAGAAAATGCCAGGCAGAAAGTAACCATTCTTGTCATCTCATGAGAGAGGCTGCTTGTATGTCTGTTAGCACTACTTTGCTAGCCTAAGTAACATTAGCAATGGGTACAGTTTATAGCATACATGCACTGTTTTAAAAAAAGATACAAATCTAAGTGCAAGGTGAAGGTGTTTAGAAGGTTGTTATGACTGACGGTCTATTCATAGGGTACATGTTAACACTTTGTGCACATGTATTTCTCTTCTTATCAAGGGTGAGGATGCCACTTGCAGCCTGGAAAATGTGCCTTCTAGCAGTGACCTCCCAACATGTGCCACTCAGGTAACATAATCATGATGTGTCTGTTAGCACTACGTAGCCAGCCTAAGTAACGTAACCTTTGGGTACAGTTTATAGCATACAATTTCTTCCCCTTTGTCTTACAATATATGTAGTCTTTGCTTTCACTTGATTCCAACAACTGATATATCCTATTGAAGCTGAGAGTAGGCCAGGGCTTTTTGAATTCTATCAATTGGTCCCCACAACTGATGTTTTATCCTACCTCACTTTGATTCTAACTGTTTTATTGAAGTGAAGTGTGTGTAGGACCGCTTGAGATGCCTTTAGTTGGTCCCCACAACTTTGTGTGTGTAGGACTTTTTCAATTGGTCCCCTCAACTCATGTTTTATCCTACCTCAATTTGATTTCTATCCGTTTTATTGAAGTGAAGTGTGTGTAGGACCGCTTGAGATGCCTTTAGTTGGTCCCCACAACTTTGTGTGTGTAGGACTTTTTCATTTGGTCCCCACAACTGATGTTTTATCCTACCTCACTTTGATTTTAACTGTTTTATTGAAGTGAAGTGTGTGTAGGACCGCTTGAGATGCCTTTAGTTGGTCCCCACAAATTTGTGTGTGTAGGACTTTTTCAATTGGTCCCCACAACTCATGTTTTATCCTACCTGAATTTGATTCTATCTGTTTTATTGAAGTGAAGTGTGTGTAGGACCGCTTGAGATGCCTTTAGTTGGTCCCCACAACTTTGTGTGTGTAGTACTTTTTCAATTGGTCCCCACAAGTGATGTTTTTACAGTCCCTCAATTTTAAGTGTTTGGCAGTAGCTGAGTGTATTCCGTGCCTTTTCAAAGGGGTGGGTCAGGATTCTAGACATAGAACCTCATTTTCAAGTTAGCAAGTGTGATATTTATCAGTGGAGACTGTTTTCAGCACGTTTTATCCAGTCCTTCTAGTTGCAGAGTTGCAAGTCAACAGTATGTGTTAGCCTGCCAGTAAAAACAGTCTTACCCACTCCACAGTGCACCCGAGGCATATAAATTATAACACCAGACTATCGATGTAAATGTCTGTGTTGATAGAATACTGTTAGAAATAAAATTACCCTTGCATTGCATTGCAATAATTATACATTGTTCCCTGAAGTTGGTAGTAGGCATATAAGCAACGGCAGCGGCGGACTGATATTACCTAGGCTACTACTAGGTGTCCCGATTGGAGTGCGCTTCTCTGTTTACTTTTCGGCGCAGTACTACTAACCAGAGCAAGTAAAATTCTGCCGCTGCTTAGAAACTAGTCCCTCAAAATGTAATGCGATCATTTAAAATGCAAGGATAGAATAATGTTAGAAATAAAACTATCAACACAGACATTTACATCGAAAGTCTGGCGTTATAATTAATTTGCCTCGGGTGTACTGTGGAGTGGGTAAGACTGTTTTTAGTGGCAGGCTAACACATACGGATGACTTGCGCTAGCGTAGCACCTGCGAACTCTGCAACTAGAAGGACTGGATGAAATATGTTTAAAACGGTCTCCACTGATAAATATCACACTTGCTAACTTGGAAATGAAGGTCCTATGTCCAAAATCCTGAACCACACCTTTAAATTCCTTTGTATGGTCTTCACAACTGATCATTTATTCTACCTCAGCTTGCTATGCATTGTCATTATTGAAGTTGAGTATGTTTGTGTGTAGGGTTTGTAGGTTTTTTAAGATTTTTTTCACTTAGTCCCCACAACTAATGCTTTATCCTTTCTTAACTTGCTTCTAATTATCATATTGAAGTCAGGTTTGTGTGTAGGGCCTTCATGGTTTCTTGCACCCGGTGCCTATAACTCATGTTAAATAAAATAATGAAAGATGGCAATTTAAGTGCAAGGTGAAAGTGTTTAGAAGGTTGTTATGACTGACGGTCTATTTATAAGGTACACGTTAACACTTTGTGCCCATGTCTTTCTCTTCTTATCAAGGGTGAGGCTGCCACTTGCAGCTTGGAAAATGTGCCTTCTACCAGTGACCTCCCAACATCTGCCACTCAGGTAACATAATCAGTCTTTGCCTGTTGTGGAAATAGTATTGTGAAGCAGAATTTGACGGTCATTAGGTAGGCTAGGGCCACAGTAATAGCGCTGGTGCTTACACCTCATGTCAAACTAGTTTGTCCAGCTATCGTTCTGCTCACTGTAACATAACTCCTGGAGCTGTATGTAAACTATTGCTAACTAGCTAGTTAGCCACTAATTTGAATTACATGCAACTTTTACTGCATCGTACTAGGAGAGAGAAAATGCCAGGCAGAAAGTAACCATTCTTGTCATCTCATAAGAGAGGCTGCTTGTATGTCTGTTAGCACTACTTTGCTAGCCTAAGTAACATTAGCAATGGGTACAGTTTATAGCATACATGCACTGTTTTAAAAAAAGATACAAATCTAAGTGCAAGGTGAAGGTGTTTAGAAGGTTGTTATGACTGACGGTCTATTCATAGGGTACATGTTAACACTTTGTGCGCATGTATTTCTCTTCTTATCAAGGGTGAGGATGCCACTTGCAACCTGGAAAATGTGCCTTCTAGCAGTGACCTCCCAACATGTGCCACTCAGGTAACATAATCATGATTAGTCTGTTAGCACTACGTAGCCAGCCTAAGTAACGTAACCTTTGGGTACAGTTTATAGCATACAATTTCTTCCCCTTTGTCTTACAATATATGTAGTCTTTGCTTTCACTTGATTCCAACAACTGATATATCCTATTGAAGCTGAGAGTAGGCCAGGGCTTTTTGAATTCTAGCAATTGGTCCCCACAACTGATGTTTTATCCTACCTCACTTTGATTCTAACTGTTTTATTGAAGTGAAGTGTGTGTAGGACCGCTTGAGATGCCTTTAGTTGGTCCCCACAACTTTGTGTGTGTAGGACTTTTTCAATTGGTCCCCTCAACTCATGTTTTATCCTACCTCAATTTGATTTCTATCCGTTTTATTGAAGTGAAGTGTGTGTAGGACCGCTTGAGATGCCTTTAGTTGGTCCCCACAACTTTGTGTGTGTAGGACTTTTTCATTTGGTCCCCACAACTGATGTTTTATCCTACCTCACTTTGATTTTAACTGTTTTATTGAAGTGAAGTGTGTGTAGGACCGCTTGAGATGCCTTTAGTTGGTCCCCACAACTTTGTGTGTGTAGGACTTTTTCAATTGGTCCCCACAACTCATGTTTTATCCTACCTCAATTTGATTCTATCTGTTTTATTGAAGTGAAGTGTGTGTAGGACCGCTTGAGATGCCTTTAGTTGGTCCCCACAACTTTGTGTGTGTGTAGTACTTTTTCAATTGGTCCCCACAGGTGATGTTTTTACAGTCCCTCAATTTTAAGTGTTTGGCAGTAGCTGAGTGTATTCCGTGCCTTTTCAAAGGGGTGGGTCAGGATTCTAGACATAGAACCTCATTTTCAAGTTAGCAAGTGTGATATTTATCAGTGGAGACTGTTTTCAGCACGTTTTATCCAGTCCTTCTAGTTGCAGAGTTGCACGTCAACAGTATGTGTTAGCCTGCCACTAAAAACAGTCTTACCCACTCCACAGTGCACCCGAGGCATATAAATTATAACACCAGACTATCGATGTAAATGTCTGTGTTGATAGAATACTGTTAGAAATAAAATTACCCTTGCATTGCATTGCAATAGTTATACATTGTTCCCTGAAGTTGGTAGTAGGCATATAAGCAACGGCAGCGGCGGACTGATATTACCTAGGCTACTACTACAGTGGGCAGTGCTTCGACTTGGCCAGCTTCACTCGCGCGTGGGATCACGCGGTGTCACGCGACTTTTATTTGTATTTTCCCAGTGAGACGCTGCAACAACCCAAACAACCGGTAGATGGCTCAAGTGAGTAGGGTGTCTCGTAAAAAGAAATGGAGCCTGGAAAACCCTACACAGACTTCACTACAGACTTTAGCAGTCTGGTTTAGAAATAATTTAATAGCCAGAAATATGCCTGCCCTGCCCTAATAAAGAAATATTTGGTTAACTGCGAGTGAATCCCGTTTGCAGCTGTAGAAGAAACGCAGGACAAATTAAACATTCTGGTTTTCTCCGAGTGCAACGATGATAGACATACATAATTTGGACAAAATATAGAGCATATTAACCTCCGTTGCTCAGCCAAATGCCTTCCTGTTACGTCCTGTTATCACTGAGTTACAGGCGATAAACAATTTTTGATGGTCACAAGTTTACTTCATTAGCGGTTTATTTTTTTGATTATTAAAGTGTTTCATTTAAAGGTTTGACTTCGTGCTTATTCAGAGCATTTAGTGCTCTTCCCAATCCCAGACGTTCACATTGCATGTTTGTTTGTAATGGATGCAACCGCGAGATACGCTTGTCATAGGCGCCGATACCGTGGGTGCTCCGTCTCTCGGGCACCCACTGAAAACATCGAGCACCCACGTGTGCCAGCTTACAGTCCCGGCTAAATTTATATTAATTTAAAATCAAACATCGCAGTTTATGTTAAATTCAGCATCTCTCATAATGTGATTGGATATGTTGCTGTCAATTCCCTATACTAACCACCAATGAGAACGTCTCTCGTATGAAAATTCCTGACACTTCCCATCTGAAGAATTAACGCAAGGCTTTGTCGGGTCTTCAGCCCCGAATGTTTAAAATGTATATAGCCCTGAATATCATTTTAAAAGTAATAAGTAAGTCTGACAAAGCTTATTGTTTTGTGACACAGCTAAACACTGGTACCTCATAGAACGTCTATAACATAGCCTAGGTGGTCGCAACTCACAAAAGTAAAGCAGATAGAAAGAACTCACGCAAATCTAGCCTACAACACGCAGACAGCTTCATGCGCAGGGGAGAGAGGTGCTTTATGATTTTTGGCTTCTGATGGTATCTTGCTAATTCACTGAACTGCATTAGGTGACACAAATGGTATTGCCTTTATTTTATAACTCCTTGTCTGAGCGACTACCAGGCCTATGGTTTTTAAAAGTCAGATGTTCCCTGACAAATACATTCGAAAATTAAGAATGTTTATTGACTTGAAAAATACACTATTTTTTGCAAAATCTATTTTAATCAACCCGACCGCAACTCGGACCGCGAATATTAATTAGGACAAAATTATACCCGACCCGCGATCCGACCCGCTTATTTACAAAATGTGTGCTTTTGGTTATAGCCTGCATGCAGTGTGACAGTAGGCCATTTCTGTAAAACAAACTAATTTATTTGCGAAACTTTATGCAGTAGAACTACACGCAGTAGGCATGCAGGACATAATGTTTGCGCAGGAGAGAGTCTGAGAATAAGAGCGCAGGCACGCACGCAACCACCAAGGATTAGAACACTATAGGATACGATTTGAAGGCCATGTACATACATCTTTCTTTCGAAAACAGAAATGGTGAGGCAAGGTATAGGCAAGACTGAGATACATTGCTGGTCAAAACGTTAGCGTAAGAACTGGTTTATAATGCTGAATGAAGCACAAAGCACATTTACTAAAGCACATCCACTGTTTAAAGTCACAAACACAACGAACTAAGGTAACTTTTATGCATGCGCGAACCTATACATACCGGTAGATTTATTCCTGCAGGCTGCCCGTTTTGGCTGACATACTTAAATGGCTTCGCAAGAAGTAGGCCTACATAGACCATAACTTGTACTACTGTCATCTTTAAGAACCTTTCCCAATATTTCCCATAGCCTATATCGCTTTTCCTGAAGGGGTGTCTTTATTATTTTAACTCGCGTCTTCAGCTTCTTTACTGTTGACTTTACTGTATTGATGCTTTACTGTATTGATCTAATTTCGGGCAGACCGCGCAACACTGTGCGCTATGTAGATCGTTTCTCATTTCTCAAAATTTAGGTCTACTAGGCCCACAATAACGTCATCACCAAATACATCTTTTATTTTTAGTTGATCAACCACAAAGAGCATAGGCCTACTGTGCACAGTGCACTGACGACTGTAGCAGCCCAACCAGTTGTTGTAGATGAGAGGCAACCCCTTGTTTCAGATAGCCTGGACAACATGTTACCTGGGTGTTGCCTACGTTATTAATTAATGGTAGCCTACAATAGTTAATTGATTCGCCTAACATATTAGTTGGCTCAAAGAGTAGGGAATCAGGATGGAGAGAGTCACGCGTGTGTTGCTTTTGCGGGATCGAATCCAGTTTAATGCTAGTTTTCAAAACATATATTTTTTTTACATGTCTTTTGTCCGAGTGGCTGTAATGTAGCCGAGCGCTCATGGCGTATGAAAAGCGACTTCAAACCGCCTAAAACAACTTGTTTGTGAATGTCTGACAACTGCTGCAGCGCATGCACGCACAAGGAAACCAGTAGGTGGAGAAACCAGAAGGCACACAACACCGGAACGATTTTAAGGCTATTTCGCATACTCAATGGTGCTATTTCACACGCATTATAGCGACCCCCACTCACCGGGGTTAGGTGGAAGGTGTTAATAGGCGATTGGCGTAGCCTACAGTGGACTAAGGCTGTCAAAATTGCTCAAAAATGACGTTCGAATATTCCCTCTAAAATAAACACATGTATTCGAATATATTGGAATATCTAGGCTATATTATTTGCGCATTATGTCAGTGACGCGCATCATGTCATCTGTTTTTAACTTTTTGTATGGTTATTGCTTGACAGGGGGGGATCCCAAGCAGCTTTCAGCCATAAGGCATTTCCTAATTCACCCGACACTGATATTCAAAATGTTGAAACTATTTCGGCATAGCATAAGCAGTTTAATTAAATGTAATGTTAGTTGTAAACAAACGGGCTATTTGGTGAGCCTTGGCCTCACAGATAGGCCTATTAACTGACCGCCAGATTCACGTTGGCTGGGGGGCAGGGGGGGCACAAGGGTCTATGATATGTTAATTCGGCCCTGCCCCCAACGAACGCAACTTTCCACCTCTGAGACAGCTTAAAAGAAGTCTAGAGGACTCCTAACTCACTGACCTACTTACTGTAGGCTGCGCAAACCACAGGCCTTTTTTTGGGCAAGCCTGCATTCGAGGCAGGCCTTCTGTTTTTATATAATTTTATATAAATCCTGCGCTAACAGTAATCCTCCTACCCCCGCTACCACAGCTGTGGATAGTGTGGCATGCTCACGCTTTATGTTTCCTTCTTGCAAACTAGGCCTATAGCCCAACCATTTACAGTACGTCTTCAAAAAATAACAACTGGCCAGATATGCCTTCATATCTTTGGGCTTCATTCAGCATTTTGTTCTTCCACTGGAAATGACTCTTCTAAATTTGGCACTTCACTGTATACAGTACATTCTATAGAGCTTCATTTCTATCATTTCACGCGGGCTCGGGCTGGGCTCGGGCTTGCACGGTAGGCTAAATGAGCGGTCAGGTGATGCGTTTCGGTTAGCTGCGAGAAAGATGCAGAAATGGATGCTTAGGTGAAAGAGAGGCTGGCCTCTTGTGACAGGCGTTTTAGTTGCACCGGCAAAGAAAGCAAAGTCTGAGGTGTGGAAAAGTTTTGATCATGTGCATAATGAGAATAATGAGCCAGTGGTTATGTAAAATCCAAAGGATGCAACATTCTGTAGAACGGCAGGGAATTCGTCGCTGATAAGGCATGTTGATCAAAGCTGTCAGTGCCCATCAGGATCACATCGTTTGTTAGGCTACAGCAACAAAATCAAACCCTGCAAAGGTGAAACAAATGATTACGGAGAAGAAGTGTGTCAGCTTTCGCTGTAAAGACATTAGGCCTTTTAATAACGTAAATGGCGAGGGGTTTGAAAAGCTGGAGCAAGAACTATTTAATGTCGGGGCTGCGTATGGGAGGGTTCCCGCAAACTTCAGAATGCTGAGAGGACTTGCTATTTTGTTTCTTTGTTCCAACTTCCAAGTGGCCTAGGCTACGTTAGTCATGAATAAATGATGTCAAATGTTACTCATTCTTGACAAAAGGCAAAAGAGCTGCGTGCGTGCGGACATTTGAATAATGTCGGGCTGTAAACGGGTTCGGGCTTTTAAAAAGCTGTCAGTCTCGGGCTCGGTCAGGGCTCGGGCTGATTTCTGTGGGGGTCGGGTCTTGTCGGGCCTAAATTTAAAGGCCGATTATAGCTCTACTTCACTGAGCAACAGTGGGTGGAGACCTTTAGATTCACAAGTCAGGGTTTGAAGAATTATGACGAATGATAGACCTGGCTGTTGCCCCGAGTAGGCTACTCGTTGTCGGATGCCTATCCCAACAAACAAGCCATCGCATCTATCTATCCATAAATTGCAGGAATGTCTGTCTGTCTGTCTGCGTGTCGTTGGTCCGTTCGATTTCAAACTTGGCAGGTGTCTTGCTACTGGCATGAGTAGTGTCTTGTTACTGGCATGAGTAAGTGCAGTGCATAGTTTGACATTGTTTGGATAAGAAAAGCTAAATATATCGTTATATATCGGTAAAAGAAACACACGTTGGCTTTCTCCGCTCTACCATAGCCACCCTCTCACACAGAACTGCGCACAGGACCAGAGAGAGGATAAGCGGAGATTTGGCAGCACCAAATCACGGTTAAAATGCAAGATATTTGATTATCATCTCTGATCTCAACAATAAAGACTTCCTGTATGTTTACTTGCATAAAATGATTACGCGGATTTTGCAACAACAGGCCAACAAACACGAGTATGTAGTTCTATTCAAAATTACATGAAAAGTATGTGCAATAAACTGATGCTTTGAATAGCCCAGGCTACATTGGACGTGAGACTTTGAAAAAACAAACTACATTTCCGACTGCAAGGTCCCAAATTGAAACAAGCCATGGGCTAATGGTCCCGAATTTAACGTTTCAGAAGACGTGCCACACAGCTAGACAACAAGTGGCAGACAGAGAAACGTCACTTATGCTACCAAACACTGCTTTTGAGTCACATCGTTGCAAATGTCAAACGATCACAAAATGGCTTGTCTTCACTATCAGGAAAGTTATGCAATAAGCTAGGCCTATAGCCTTAACTCAAAACATTTGTTATTCCATTCCGATCTGTAGAAATCACATGCAGTCATGCCTAAATTCTTCTTAGGCTACTGAACATTAATTATAGGCTAATATATTATGATATTCAGTATACATTATTGAATGCTTAGCTGGAATGATGTTTTTCCCTATCATCCTATTGTTAAAGCAGGCATACCTGCGGGCATGTATCGGGCTACAGGTTTTCTACAGGAATGGCATGTTTTAACGGGCACTGCACTAGTTGTATAAACTTGCGATGTGTGCCAATCGAGTTGTTGGCGAAAACTTTAGCGTCAGCAAAACAGCTGTGCACCGATGCGTGTATTCAGTTTTATTCTACGGAAACAAGCAAGAGAACACACCAAGTTGCCTAATGTTATAGGGAAGCGCCAGAGATTGCTGAGATTCTCTGAAGGTTACGTCACACGATGCGAATAAACCGTTTCCATCAACTTTATTCGCATTATACCTTATGCGCATCGAGAGTTAATCCACCCCCCTCTAGCGAATCAAATATAGATGCGCATTAGGATTTTTGATGCGCATTTCACGTGTTTCCAACCGGGATCTCTTATTCGAATAGATTAAATGCGCATTAGGAAGTTGGATGGAAACACGCTAATAGTTGTCTAAGCCTCTATAGCGTAGCCTGTTAAAAACGTCGCAGAAGCCTACCCAAGGCTACAGATTCATTCTGAACAGTTATTTCTCTACTGGCTCAATTATCACACCACTGTTTTGATTTGCGTAGTTGCGTTAACCCAACACTGACAATAATGTAGACAGCAAATTTCGATTTCGATTTTCGTTACCACTGTGTAGTCAAGCCTTAAGACATACCCAAGTAGCCTAAATCGAGGTAATGTTTAATTATGCATGATTTATTTTGTTATTGAATTCGTAGGCTGGGATTACTCTCGGCAAGTCTCCTGCTTTTTCAGAAGGGGGGCGGCAGGCAGAGCGATGTACAGTGGCAGAGCGACGCACAGTGGCTGAAAGTGGTACTAAAGCTTCATGCAGCTTCACGGCCTCGTAATGCGCGAATGAAGTGGTCATTTGAAAGCGATGCCCACTGTAGGTGTCCCGATTGGAGTGCGCTTCTCTGTTTACTTTTCGGCGCAGTACTACTAACCAGAGCAAGTAAAATTCTGCCGCTGCTTAAAAACTAGTCCCTCAAAATGTAATGCGATCATTTAAAATGCAAGGATAGAATAATGTTAGAAATAAAACTATCAACACAGACATTTACATCGATAATCTGGCGTTATAATTTATTTGCCTCGGGTGTACTGTGGAGTGGGTAAGACTGTTTTTAGTGGCAGGCTAACACATACGGATGACTTGCGCTAGCCTAGCACCTGCGAACTCTGCGAACTAGAAGGACTGGATGAAATATGTTTAAAACGGTCTCCACTGATAAATATCACACTTGCTAACTTGGAAATGAAGGTCCTATGTCCAAAATCCTGAACCACACCTTTAAATTCCTTTGTATGGTCTTCACAACTGACCATTTATTCTACCTCAGCTTGCTATGCATTGTCATTATTGAAGTTGAGTATGTTTGTGTGTAGGGTTTGTAGGTTTTTTAAGATTTCTTTCACTTAGTCCCCACAACTAATGCTTTATCCTTTCTTAACTTGCTTCTAATTATCATATTGAAGTCAGGTTTGTGTGTAGGGCCTTCATGGTTTCTTGCACCCGGTGCCTATAACTCATGTTAAATAAAATAATGAAAGATGGCAATTTAAGTGCAAGGTGAAAGTGTTTAGAAGGTTGTGCCCATGTCTTTCTCTTCTTATCAAGGGTGAGGCTGCCACTTGCAGCTTGGAAAATGTGCCTTCTACCAGTGACCTCCCAACATCTGCCACTCAGGTAACATAATCAGTCTTTGCCTGTTGTGGAAATAGTATTGTGAAGCAGAATTTGACGGTCATTAGGTAGGCTAGGGCCACAGTAATAGCGCTGGTGCTTACACCTCATGTGAAACTAGTTTGTCCAGCTATCGTTCTGCTCACTGTAACATAACTCCTGGAGCTGTATGTAAACTATTGCTAACTAGCTAGTTAGCCACTAATTTGAATTACATGCAACTTTTACTGCATCGTACTAGGAGAGAGAAAATGCCAGGCAGAAAGTAACCATTCTTGTCATCTCATAAGAGAGGCTGCTTGTATGTCTGTTAGCACTACTTTGCTAGCCTAAGTAACATTAGCAATGGGTACAGTTTATAGCATACATGCACTGTTTTAAAAAAAGATACAAATCTAAGTGCAAGGTGAAGGTGTTTAGAAGGTTGTTATGACTGACGGTCTATTCATAGGGTACATGTTAACACTTTGTGCACATGTATTTCTCTTCTTATCAAGGGTGAGGATGCCACTTGCAGCCTGGAAAATGTGCCTTCTAGCAGTGACCTCCCAACATGTGCCACTCAGGTAACATAATCATGATGTGTCTGTTAGCACTACGTAGCCAGCCTAAGTAACGTAACCTTTGGGTACAGTTTATAGCATACAATTTCTTCCCCTTTGTCTTACAATATATGTAGTCTTTGCTTTCACTTGATTCCAACAACTGATATATCCTATTGAAGCTGAGAGTAGGCCAGGGCTTTTTGAATTCTATCAATTGGTCCCCACAACTGATGTTTTATCCTACCTCACTTTGATTTTAACTGTTTTATTGAAGTGAAGTGTGTGTAGGACCGCTTGAGATGCCTTTAGTTGGTCCCCACAACTTTGTGTGTGTAGGACTTTTTCAATTGGTCCCCACAACTCATGTTTTATCCTACCTCACTTTGATTTTAACTGTTTTATTGAAGTGAAGTGTGTGTAGGACCGCTTGAGATGCCTTTAGTTGGTCCCCACAACTTTGTGTGTGTAGGACTTTTTCAATTGGTCCCCACAACTCATGTTTTATCCTACCTGAATTTGATTCTATCTGTTTTATTGAAGTGAAGTGTGTGTAGGACCGCTTGAGATGCCTTTAGTTGGCTAAGATATGCCTGCTTGACAACGGGAGACATGGAACTAACGACTGGCCTTTGGCCATAGCAACCATCCATTTAGAACTAGTAACGGCAGTTTGTGCTTTGTGGCGGAAAGAAGTAGTTCTACAAACCATAGTTTTAGAGATTAAAACTTTTCCATTATAACAGTAAATGAACACAATGCAAGTGGCAACAGTGGAATAAGCAGGATAATGGACTTCGCCCTTTTTGACGCTTCGCGTCGGGCTGTTTATCATCTAGAATGTGTATTAACTTTGTATAGTTAAACAGCATGTCGTCCATTATCCCTTACATATACAACCCAGGGTTCCCGCGGATCCTTAAAAAGTCTTAAAAAGTCTTAAATACAACTTTCGGTTTTTAAGGCCTAAAAAAGTCTTAAATTGTCTGGGATGTCTTGAATTTTCGAAAGGGAGGTATTAAATTTGCGTATGGGAGTGAAATAGAGCGAGTGAAATGTCTCCATCAGGTTTCGTGTATTTAAAAGGCAATTGTATAAGTGACTATGAGGCTACGGGAGGAAGTGTAGGGGTTGCAGAGTGAAGATGTTTTTCACGGGTGTGGTTAAAGGTGTGCAAACGGTATTAATGCAGTAGGCTATGAACAAATATGCCTGACGTTTTCGTGCAGAGGCCTGAGGGATACGCAGGTAGCCTACATGAGCAGGAGAAAGAGTTGGTAAGCCAGTTAGCGATAGGTTGGCCATACGTTCGTATTTAGGCTGGACATATGGATTTTAAAAGCCCTGTCTGGCATCCGGCGCAGCCTCAAACCGGACGCTCATTTGTCCTCCTTTTTGGAGTTGCGCTGGGCATCTAGAATCTTTGCTCGGACGCAGCAACGTTTCACAAACTATGGACGCGAAGACTGCTGGTCAAATTATGCGCAGTGCTTCTGTCACTCGTCTGATAATTTGCTGCGCAATTTATGAAGGAACCACGGACTGACATAAAAAGAAGACAAACGTTTTCGCAGACCATTAACAATTAATCTAGCGATTATTTTTTTCGATGCATCGATTAATCTAACGATTCATTTTTTCAGTCTGATTCGATTATCGATTATCTCCCCATTAATTCATTATAATAGCAACTTATACATGTTTATTTACATATCTGAATGAAAAAACATGAATTTTTTAACATTGCAATATTTGTTTATTGCTCTTAAGATTCCAAAATAAGACTACGCCTATAAAAGTGCAAAGTAATGCATTCTTAGTCAGAGGTAGCATTAAATAAAGTTCAGTAGTGTATGTCTAATTGAGTGCCTGTCATTTGAAGACGTTTGTGTGGGAATCCTTGCAATTAACATTAACACAGTTAAAAGGCTGCTGATGTGTGGATGCAATTCATAACGTAGTCAGTTCAAATAACGGTTTGTAGGACCTACTTCTCCTTTGGACAAGCACTTTTGAGTCTTGGAAAACACTTTTCCTTTTACATCGGGATTTTGCAAACATTCCGAGTCAATAAAATGAGCCCTGCATGAGTAACGAATACAAGCAGCTGCAAGTAAGCATGCTAAACTTGACATCCAAACAGTATTCTAACGTTAGCTTTGAGATACTGCTTGATTGCATACTGTAACTTAACTTAGTTTAGTCTCCTCAATGTACTATGTTGTGATAAGACCTTAGCAGAGTTTAGAGTTTACTTTAACTTTTAATGCAGTAGTTTTGAACAAATTTGCGCAGCATGGTCACGATGCTAAGCGGATTTATTGGCAATTTAGCCCACTGTTCTATGCAGTGCTTCTATGTGGCAACAACAATCCTTCAACAATCGTGAATATTTTGTTAAATGGTCATGCAGAGAAGCAGCGGGCTCATTACGAGAGAGAGCGGGCGGGGCGAGGAAAGGCTGTGTGAGTAAAAAGTGCAGCTCAATGAAATGAACTTATCTAATCTTTAAAATAGTAGGCCTACAACATAGAACAATGTGTTCTATCAATGTGTGGTGGCCGGTTTTGATTTTGTGGTGCCCAGCCACAGATTAGTCAACGTATGGAAAACACTGAAGATGTAAAATTAAAAATATTTAGCAGCACACGTTATGCTTGACGAATCGACACTCATATTTTGCGTCAACATATTTTTTGCGTCGATGTCATCGATTACGTCGACGCGTTGCCCTATCCTTCTATGATCGCATCAAAATCGCTATTTTTAATACGCTAAGAAGGCTTGACACAACATGAAACCTTGTTTGAAGTATCACCAGGGTCTCTACACGTGAACTAGAGCAAACTTGATTGTTTGTGTACAAAGAGTTTAATGAAAAGAAAGCTCGCTGCCATTTTGCCAAAACCTCTACTTCAAACATCATCGGAAGTAATGTGACCCTACCATGCTTAGAGAACCTTTAATATGACTTTTTGGAATCAAGTTTTGTTTATCTCTCTCTTTCTCTCTCTCTCTCGACAGCTCACTTTGTTCCAAAGAGGAAATGGGAAACGAAGGAAGTGGAAGCAATAGAAAAGCACTTGAGTGTTTTTCTTAAATCTTTACGTGTCCCAGGGAAACTAGACTGTGTTAGATGCTTAGAAGCAGAGCCCACAGCTTTAAAAAACAGAAACTGGCAGGCTATCAAATTTTTTGTGTAGAAACGAATTGTTTCCCTCAAAAGAAAACTGTAATTCCTGAATTACCTGTAATTAGTTTGGAGTGAATAATAGTAGAGAGAAAATGTAATGCAGAGAGAAGCCATTCTAGGCATCTCATGAGAGCCTGCTTGTGCGTCTGTTAGCACTATGTAGCTAGCCCAAGTAACATTAGCTATGGGTACAGTTTATAACATATAATTTATTCCCTTTTGTCTTACAATACAGTACCCTCTAGAATTATTTGCACCTCTGCTAAAGTTGACTAAAAAGGGGAATATAAAATCATCTTTTGGACATTTATCTTAATGCCATAAGTTAAAAAAATTCAGAAATATCCAACCTTTAAGGACACCAATGTTCTTTGTGAATGAATAATGTATCAAATAAATAAATGTTCTTCCTTAAAATACAGGGGTCATAAGTATTGGCACCCCAATGTTAAATTCCAATAGAGGCAGGCAGATTTTTTTTTTGAAAGGCCAGTTATTTCATGGGTCCAGGATACTATGCATCCTGATAAAGTTCCCTTGGCCTTTGGAATTAAAATAGCCCCACATCACATACCCTTCACCATACCTAGAGATTGGCATGGTTTTATTTCAGTTAGCCTATTAGCTGGTTTAATTTGCATTGAGCTCAATGAGCATCAAACCAGCTAACAGGCTAACTGAATAACACCATGCCAATCTCTAGATATGGTGAAGGGTATGTGATGTGGGGCTATTTTAACTCCAAAGGCCAAGGGGACTTTATCAGGATGCATAGTATCCCGGATCCATGAAATACAGTGCCTAGAAAAAGTATTCAGCCCCATGCTTAAGTTGACTAAAAAGAGGAATAAAAAAATCATCTTTTGGAAATGGATCTTAATGCCTTAATTACAAAAATGAGGTAAAATCCAACCTTTAAGGACACCAATTTTCTTTGTAAATGAATAATGTATCGTAAATAAATAAATGTTCTTCATTAAAATACAGGGTGCATAAGTATTCATACCCTTAAACCTATATTGAATTCCCATAGAGGCAGGCAGATTTTTATTTTTAAAGGCGTTATTTAATGGATCCAGGATACTATGCATCCTGATAAAGTTCCCTTGGCCTATGGATTTAAAATAGTCCCACATCACATACCCTTCACCATACCTAGAGATTGGCATGGTGTGTTTCAGTTAGCCTATTAGCTGGTTTGATGCTCAAATCAAACCAGCTAATAGGCTAACTAAAATACACATCATGCCAATCTCTAGATATGGTGAACGGTAATAATAAATAATACTGTTTAGGGTATGAAGTATAGTAAATCTTAATGAATAACACATACAAGAAGTATGAAGCACATGTGGCCACACAAGAATGATGATGGTGGAGGTCTGCAATGGGTGTCTATGATCTGTCTACTTCTCACCTCTCTTACAGTAGGAGGTAAGTTGAGGCTTGTCACACATATATGTATATGGTGCATCATATGGAAAGAGATAAATACCTGTGTGTGTGTGTGTGTTTGTATCGTCAAGTGGGAACTCCATCCTGAACTATTTGTATCATCGTAGGGATGAAATCCAGGTCTCTCATGTTTTCAATGGATACAGGCCCCAGTTCACATTTGCTTAGCATTTGATTCAAAGTTTTAGTTTGTCCCAAGTCATGACATTTTGTGTGTTTGCCAGGATTGCAATGAGGAGAACAA
>NW_027468859.1:32997390-33092390 GCF_046254945.1 Alosa pseudoharengus | reverse complement strand
CCTCAGCATAATATATAAGTAAGTATAAGTATATGTACTCTTTTGACCCCGTGAGGGAAATTGGGTCTCTGCATTTATCCCAATCCATGAATTAGTGAAACACACTCAGCACACACAGTGAACACACAGTGAACACAAAGTGAGGTGAAGCATACACTAATCCCGACGCAGGGAGCTGCCTGCTACAGCGGCGCTCGGGGAGCAGTGAGGGGTTAGGTGCCTTGCTCAAGGGCACTTCAGCCGTGGATGTGGCATGGGAGAGCAGTGCTCAACCACTTTCTCCGCCCACATTTTTCCTACTGGTCGGGGATCAAACCGGCAACCCTTCGGTTACAAGCCCGAAGCACAAGCCCGAAGCCCAAACCAGTAGGCCACGGTTGCCTACTACTATATAGCCTACTACTGAAGTCCGAAAAGCGTAAAAATGTCCCACATTAGGGCAATCCACCCCCTATATGATTTCAGTGGAGCAATCTTTAAAAAATCATGGTACCTGAGAACTGTGCTTTCTCTTTATCAAGCTGTTAAAAAGTGATGTTAATAAAGGAAACACACTGTATTGTTTCAAAAGGGCATAACTGAGAGAGGTGATAATAACATCTGTTCCAATGAAGAGCAGAGTAAAGCAAACAAACCTCAAACCCTTAAACCAAACCTAAACAAATGTTTGCATTAAAAAAAACACCTGCAATTTACTGAAAGACTTACAGTAAATCTTACAGTAAAACTAACTACATATCTATTTAAGACTATTCAGTTATGCCCTTTTCTTTCACAATGTGATGTCTTCAGTCCATCTGCTTCTGCTAGCTTGAAATAAAGATAAAGCCCTTTAGCTAGACTTCCTGAGAGACACACAGAGCTGACAGCGCCTGAAAGGTGGCTTGTTTGGGCCATCTTCCGAAACTGCAGGTCCAGACTCTGCATGAATCCTCAAAGGAAGTACCCTCATCTGAGGAAGTGTCGAACAACACTGGGTAAATACAACTTCAACAACATCCCGCTTGTGCTTGACCTACCCACTGCCATTATGGGTCTTTTTATGAACAAATTACCTTCTCAAACAGCATCTGTCTACCATTTACCAAGCGACCATTTAAACTGAAAGTGCAGGTGCACCAGGACTACACTGACACGAGTTGTCCGTAAATAAATGTCCTCATCAACACTGACTGCATCTCTCGGAGAGTGTCCTCCTGTGAGCTCTGTGTTTATCGCCCTAATCGGTAGGCAAGCTTCGCCTGGCCAAGAGTGCCACACAAGACCTCAGGGGGTACCATGGCGCGGAGCCATGGATAGCCATTCTGGCTTATCAGCAGGAGAGCGAGCTTTTTAAACATGGGCATCAATGGCTCTATGTTTACATGGCTCAAGCTCTGCCAGGGCTCGCCGGGGTGCCACGCCAAAAATGCCAGCTGTATCCTGGCATCACAGTCACCAGTGCTGGCACCATACTGGGCTATGGACAGCCTCGTCAGGTCACCCTCAGAACCACAAGGAGGCTTTGCAGCGATGCCACATCCTCCCAGCCAAAGGTCTCAGGCCTCAATAAGCCTTCAGTGGAAAGACTCAGAGCTTTGGAGCTTTGTTTTGTCAGCTTCTGTTGTGGAACTCTATTGGAAATCTAGCATAAGCTTGCAAGCGCCTTTATTGCTTTTCAATCGCATTTTTAGCCTACAACCAGAGAGGGTTGAAGCTGAGTGGTTAGTAATCAAGGACCTTTGCCACTTCAGGTAGCTGCTCCTCAAGGCACAGGTTATGGGAACATGACAGGGAGCGACTGATTGAGCTGGAGGAGAAGTGGCCATCCACGGAGCAAGGCCAACAGCATCAGCTTAAACATCTTGCTTTCGTACAACTCCCGCTGTGCCCAGTGGTAGATACAACATAAAGAGAAAACCTTAAAGTTTTACTCGGATGTGTGGATCGCTTGCGGAAATGGAGGGGCACTTTTTTTTTAGGGGGGGGGGGGGGGCGTAGTGTTAAGGTCACTTTAAAGAAACCCAACTTGTCTAGCCAAACTCACGCTTCTGCTTCAGCATCTAGACGAGCTAAGCACAGCAAACTGAGAATAGACTCTGTCAACCCCCCCTGGTGATATGAGACAGAGAGAGGGAGCAAGAGGGGGGCTATTGACTATTCTTCTTCTCTGGCGAAGAACTTTAGCAGAGAGAGAGAGAGAGAGAGAGAGAGAGAGAGAGAGAGAGAGAGTCCAGTGCTTCCTCGTAGAGAGCTGTTGTTTGCGGGTGCCCACCTACGCGGGCAGCGGGGGGGCGGGCAGAATCTCGGGGGGCTGTCAGCGGAGCAGTCTGGAGCAGGGCTTGTGGTGAAGCGTGAGCTGGCGCGAGGCATAGCCGGACACTCCGATGCCCATCACCCCCAGGAACATGGCCAGTCGCGGTGAGTAGGGGCTCTCCCGGCTGTGCAGCACCACCTGAGTGGCCTGCGTCTGGGAAGGAAGAAGAGAAAGGAAAGATACAACTTATAATGAAGCCATGATGCTGCTACATCATCTTTAAGACAGCACTTGATTGTTTGCCACTTAAGATATGATGAAAACACTTCTTTACAGGGAAATATATTTAAAAAAAAAACATTGTTCTTAGACCTCAGGACACTTCTTGTGAATTATCCAAGAGTAATTTTTCCTTGTGGTATTAGGGGCGTGTTTGTGTTTCTGTAAGCTATTCTGAGAGCCTGTGTTATTGTGTGGCTATTGTCGTACGTGTGTGTGTGAGAGAGAGTGTTTGGGTGCGTCCAAAACAGGACTCTTAAGTGGAAATCCCCTCAAAGCAATCCCAGAATCAACCACCTCCCGGGTGTTTCTGCCAACAGCATTTCCCAGAGCGCTAGTTACCTCACTAAATCAGCTTATTTATCACCTGTAGAGCCCTTTGATGATTACTGTTGACACTCATCACCTAAAAACAATAAACGAGGTCATGTAGCTAAAACCGGCTGCTGCAAGTCCCAGAAAAAAACACTTGCTTGATTCCATGCCTCTCATGCCAACTGACCATTGATCCTATTAGAGGACAGTAACTTGACCCCAAAGACGTCCAAGCCGTTGCGAGTTGCATTCAGAACCACACACACACACACAGATTATGTCCTCAGTAATCCTCATGGAATAACAGACAGTTCAAAGGATACTCAGACACACTGGAAATTGCTGTGTCATAGGGTGTCATTGTAAAGCCTCAAGGTGTCATGCTTAAATGCATTGAATACATACGTGTTGACATGGTCTAGACGTTTGAAAAATCATAAGGTGTCATGTGCACAATAGAAGAGTTTAAAAGTTTCTGTAATAATATAATATTATGCAACTATTGTGGGAAAGATCTTAATCTCTGTTGATCACAGTCCAGTACAACTCACAGTCAGAATCATTATGAAATTCAATTTATAACATTTATCAATCAATAATGGAGATGGACTTACCTGTAGGTATCTGATGTACCCAGGAGTCAGTAGTGGGATTCTGAAGAACATGTTGGAGAGCGCAGTCTCTCTCTGCTCTCTTTCTGCTCACCCGAAGTCTCAGACCTCAGCCCACCTGTTGGCTCTGTATGTCTTCTTTCTCTCCCTGTAGCTCCTCACACAGGCCCTTCACTGCTGCCTCTTGTGTGTGTGTGTTTGTGTGTGTGTGTGTGTGTGTGTGTGTGTGCGCGACACTCTCTGTCTCCTGTCATACACACAGCGATGGGCACCAACCCACACAGACCCCCATAGACTCCCACACACCCTCGCCACACCTGGCCTGGAGCACACTGCCTTCTTTGTCCAATCTGCCGATCACCTCTCCACCGTCTCCACCCCACAGGTGATATATAAAGCCTGGGAGGATTGCGCAACGGTCACATGTGAGGTCAAGTTTGTGTATCTCTGTGTGCGTGTGTGTGTGTTAGAGGATTATTCTGACCGCTGGCTGGTGGACAGAGACAGGGATGTTGTGAGACTGTTTTTGTTCTGTCTGTACAGGTGGGCCACAGATACCCCTGCCCTCTGGAGCCCGGGGCAAAAGTCCAAGAGGCACAGTTACCAAGACCGTATGCTGAACAGTACCTACATCATTCATTTGAGCTAATTAATAGTCATTAAATCTATAAAGCTCTGTAGGCTAGAGACATTAGGAAAGAAACTAGTAAGGAAAGAAAAAAAGAAAGAAAGAAAGAAAGAAAGAAAGAAAGGAAACAAACAAACAAACAAACAAACAAACAAACAATAAACAAATTGGCTGTGTTTGTTGCTACAAATTGTTTTAGAACACTGAAACCCCATCTTCACTCATTTAAAAAAGAAAAAAAAAGATAAGTCCATCCCACTTGAGTGATGAAAGAAGAAAGCAGTATAGGAAGAAAGAAGTGTAAATGTAGAGATACATCAATATATCGTCCTATCTGTATTTGTCGATATTTGTCTAGTTGACTGGTATTGTCATATTTCCAAGTATGAGTCTTACCAATGGTAATAGATGACCTGCATCTGTTATGTTGCATCACTTCTGCACAAGCTATATTTTGTGTTGTGCATGAGCTGGCACATTCAGATAGAACACTATGAAGGGCTTAAAGACTTGAAAACTGTTCAGTATTTTTTGTTATAATGATTATCTTTGTTTTCCTGCCACTAAAGGCTATAACTACCAACAAAAACTGAGTAAACAAACAATTAGACAAATTAATATTCTTAACATTGGTATCTCAGCCCAGAGTTTCACAAGCGTTTCATCCCGAAAATATAGGTATTTTTTTCTATGCTATTATAGTCAAGCAAGTTGTATATCTTTATAACATGTGTAGGCCTATATACATGATAATGTTTATTGTGTAAAATAGTTCATTTTACATCTTAAAATGTAAACAGACTATATTTTCGGAAGTAGGTCTGCAGGGGAAGATGTTATCTATAGGCTCCTTTTCGGATTTTCGTGGAAGTATTCCATTCAGAATACTTTGCATGAAAGGTTTCGTGAAGGAGCACAGGTCAGGTGGATTTCAGAGGTGAATGAGATTATGCGTTACTGCACAACACGGGGGGTGGGGGGGGGGGGGGGTGGGGGGGGTGGTTAGAGACTTGATGTTTTAAAAGGTCTGACCTTTTTCTATTACCCACTATGTGGACAATTGACCACTAAGTGGACAATTGACCACTGGTACACAGCTACAGCACAAACATTGTATGCCTAATTTAAACCAAGATATTCCCTCAGTGAAAGAAAGAGGAAAAAAGACCCTATATCCTCAAGTGCCGTCGGCTACTTCTCAAGGATCTGCATCATTCAAGACCCTTTCCCAGCCATGTGACATGGCCATTGCATCAGTATGACACAAATGCCCATGAGAATCAGATCAGTGCCCTACGCCATCTCTGATGGTCACCCTAAAGCTGCTTAGTGAGACATTAACTGTGTCGTTACTGGTCGCAAATAGGATCTGCCCAGTTGGAAGACTGGTTTGGTGCTTAGATTCAAATCAATTACATGCAGTAAATCCATTTAAATAATTGGTGTAAGACCATGCACATTACAATATGCACAAGTGGTTTTGTGCCAAGCTGTCAAACTGCCAAACCCCTGCATATAATCAGGGGCATCCCATTAAAAGCAAACGTCTTCATTAGTAGGGACAATATCAGCATGTCCAGTACACGGTCAGACAACATGTTTGTGTGCGTGGCCTTAAAACGCACACATGCACAAACATAAATGCCAGGCTAATATGCCTATGAAGCTTATACCAATTAAAAGAAAAGCTAAAGCACACACACTTTTGTTTTGCCATGGCCTATGTGTATGAAGTGTCCTAGTGTGTGTAAAATATTTTGGACTAACTATTTAGGTAAGATGTGGCCTTACAAACTGGGAAAATTACAATAAGATATCCTCCTGATGAAGATGATGATGATGATGCTGATGATGGTGACATTATTATTATTATTATTATTATTATTATTATTATTATTATTATTATTATTATGTCTTTACAAGGTACTTTCAACTTACATGTTAACATGTTTACACATGGGTAAATGTACCAGTGCCACAATATTTTAGACAGGCAATATAAGGTCTTACTATATATTACGTCACATCGAGTCGCCAAAAACGTAAGGACCCTAACTGCGACAGTTCTGAAATTCAACGCGGGTCAACACTGGTCAGCATCCCATATTCAAAACAGTAGGGGCAAAATGGTTTTATGCGAATAGTTTTCATTGAAAGCAAAATTGCATTGAAGCATTTTCACCCTCCTACATCCCTGAGGACCAGAGACTTTCGTCAGTGAGCTTTTCTGTGACGAGAACGATTGCATGTTACAAGTAAACAAGTCGAGTTAGCAAGCAAGCTAGCTAGCTGTGGCCAGTTGTGCTGGGTTTGAAATCGAAACCTAACAGCGTTGCTTATTAGGTTTTGTTTCGTATTCATATCTCTTGTTGTAAACTCGTCATTGACATCGATCTTTGGCAAACTGTTCTTTGGCGCATTTCTTTCGGATAGGAGGTTGAAGAGGACAGGAATGTACTACAATTATCTGACACTATAAACTTCAGCCAAGTATGTTCATGTCCCTGTATTGTTCTTGAAACCTCCATTTGCAATATTGCAAACTCTAAAGCTGTACTATAAATGTTATGTTGCTCACTTGATTGATTGGAGTCTGTAAATCATGCAAAGTGTAACGTTAGACCTCAAAGTTCCCCATCATTTTACCTGTTTAAAGATTATGTTCTTAAGCACGGGAGGGGTGTCCTAAAATGTTTATCATGAATCATAAGTCTGGTTATGTGAGTTCTGCCAGTCAAACAAACTCTGAACTGATTATTATATTGATGTATTATGTTGGGTCTATCTGAATAGTATGTTGATTGAAATAATCTGGCCTTTTAGCCATGATAAAAAGAAAATTCGTGGCGGCTGAGGAGCCGTCTAAGAAAAAGAAGCAGCCAAGGCGGGATGAGGCTAGCTCTGATGAAGAGTCGGCTCAACACACCACTAGCCAAGGTAGGATGGTGGGACAGACCATGAATTAGACTTAATCAGCACAACATTTACCTGGGAAGACTCTTATTGTCTTCCACATGAGCATGTGTTCCTGTGGGCTTTGGGGTTTGATGTGTAATAATGGCATGTGAGGCTGCATCAACAGCTAAATGTGTGTCCACTGTTGTGTGAATCTGTGCATAGACTCCAGTCAGAGTGACTCTATGAGCGATGCTGAGGAGGCCAGGCCTAGTTTCTCCAGGCCCTCCCAGAGCCAGCAGGCAGACAGTCAGGAATCGTCCGCTGGCAAGTTCGCCATGTACAACAGCGTCTCACAGAAGCTCATGGTAAATCATTCTTCATACATATCATATATGCTTGTACAGACCAAGTGTGATGACAAGCAATGCAGTGCATAACTGCATACTGTAGATCAATGTAATTGGTTCCCTTTTTGGTGCTATTAAACTGATTCAGAGCATCTGCATTCAAGACAGGTATAAATGTGCTTGGTACAGAACTAGTGGAGTGGACCAGTAGAAAATGTATTTACAGTGACACTGACACTATAACCTCTGTTTCAATCCCTAGGCTAAAATGGGCTTTCGTGTGGGCGAAGGTCTGGGTAAGTTCGGCCAGGGTCGGAAGGACATTGTGGAGGCGTCTACCCAGCGGGGCAGGAGGGGTCTGGGCCTGATGCTGAAGGGCTTCCAGGGGGAGCTCAACGTGGACTGGAGGGACGAACCAGCGGTACAGGACGCTCTTCCATTCCATTGTCCCTTTCAATCACTTTCAGTCTTTTTCTCTCTTACAAAGTAATAATACACACCACAGTTTTACCTCCCGTTAAGTGTTAAATGTATTTCATTGTATTTGTACACTGCACAATGACAAAGATGGATGTAATCATCACTTCTTATGCACACACACACACACACACACACACACACACACACACACACACACACACACACACCACACAGGCGATCATGAACCCTCTTTCTCTACACTTTAGCACACACAACAGTCAGTCTCTCTCTCTGTTCACACACAGTAGTCTCTCTCTCTTGCTCTTTTTTCACACACATCAGTCTCTCTCGCTCTCTCTGTTTCCTTCTTCTTTCCCACTGTTTACAGTTTGGGGATGTACTTTTACAAACGTGTCCTGCTAATGCAATGTTATTGAGAGCATTTTGCTATTTTGTCTTACACACTTTTTCTATTGTCCTAATTGACTCTCTAATCTTTTTGCATCTATCTATCTATCTATCTATCTATCTATCTATCTATCTATCTATCTGTTTTTCATTGCTGCATTGGTCTTCTTTCTCTCTGTGTCTTGTTCTCATATACTGCATTCGTGTGCCACTCTTTCAGCCCAGCGCAACAGAGTCGGTGGAATGGTTTCCAGAATGTTCCACAGAGATTCCAGACTCGGATGAGCTGAAGGATTGGATGCATATCGGGGAGGTAAACTGACACCAAACCGCCACGCTCACATACATTATGAGTCAGTGCCACATACAGTACATACAAACAAGCATTCAGATACAGCTGGAGGAACCAGCTTATCCACCTGTAAAAAAACAATGATGTATAGAATTGAAGATGAAGTGCAACACGTAAATGTAAATCAGTTTTCTAGGCCAAGTATACTGGCGTATACAAGGAATTTGGTCTCTGCATTTATCCCATCCGTGAATTAGTGAAGTGAGGTGAAGCACACACTAACCCAGAGCAGTGAGCTGCCTTGCTACAGCGGCGCTCGGGGAGCAGTGAGGGGTTAGGTGCCTTGCTTAAGGGCAATTTTAGCTGTGCCTACTGGTCGGGGATCCGGCAACCCTTCGGTTACAAGCCCGAAGCCCTAACCAGTAGGCCACAACTGCCCCTACACTACTTATAATTGACAGATCACATGTGTTTGTGTGATTTCTCAGAGGAAGTTGAAGATTGAGGATGAGACCGAGTTCTGCTCTGAAAATCTTTTGCATCTTCTTCTCCGCTGTAAGGTGTGTACTGTGTGTATTATGTAATCCACGTGTGTGTGTGTTTGTAAATGTCCATGAGAAATGCTGTAGTTGTTTTTGTATGATAAGTAGTGGTTTTGATTGGTATGCTTCTGTTGGCAAGTATTGTGTGTGTGTTTATAAATGATTGCGTGCCTATACCGTGATGTTAATGGAAGTGGATAATGTCCTTGTATGTGTGTGTTTGTAGAATGTTTTTGACGATTTAGAGGGTGAAGAGATGAGGAGGGCACGAACCCGCTCCAATCCGTATGAAACTATACGAGGGGCTTTCTTCCTTAACAGGTAATACAGTACACGACACACACACACACACACACACACACACACACACACACACACACACACCTTCTCCGCTATACTGTGGTGTTCACGACTGTTGATGTAGGACTATTCAAATATGTGTGACCAGGCTTGTGGTCTGCATATGTTAGTGAACACACACACACACACACACACATACACATACACTCCCCTCTCTCACTCTATACACAGTAGCATGTATGACCGTGAGCTTAGTTATTGTTTCATTCAAAGTTTGTGATGACAAACCTTAACAATGAAGATTTCTTTTCAGCTAACATCTGAGTTGTTTGCCAATTGTTCTTCTGCT
This sequence comes from Alosa pseudoharengus, assembly GCF_046254945.1. Lineage (NCBI taxonomy): Eukaryota > Metazoa > Chordata > Actinopteri > Clupeiformes > Clupeidae > Alosa > Alosa pseudoharengus. The sequence continues at coordinate 33,082,765 of NW_027468859.1, read as the reverse complement.
CGTGCTCTTTCAGAGCTGCAATGAAGATGGCAAACATGGACCATGTCTTTGATTACATGTTCACCAACCCAAAAGACTCACAAGGGGTAGGACAAGGCCTTCACGCTTCTATTCTTTGAACTTTTAGTGTGCTTGTGTGTGTGTGTGTGTGTGTGTGTGTGTGTGTGTGTGTGTGTCTGTGTCTCTGTGTCTGTGTCTGTGTCTGTGTCTGTGTGTGTGTGTGTGTGTGTGTGTGTGTGTCTGTGAGTGTGAGTGTGAGTGTGAGTGTGAGTGTGAGTGTGAGTGTGAGTGAGAGTGAGAGTGAGAGTGAGAGTGAGAGTGAGAGTGAGAGTGAGAGTGAGAGTGAGAGTGAGAGTGAGAGTGAGTGTGAGAGTGAGTGTGAGTGTGTGATGAGAAGACACATCTTCATAAACCCCTAACCGGTCATGTGTTTGGGCTCTCTCACAGAAACCCCTGACGCGGGATAAGGAGGGCGAGCTGCTGTATTTCGGCGACGTGTGTGCGGGCCCTGGCGGCTTCTCGGAGTACGTCCTCTGGAGGAGGAAGTGGCACGCCAAAGGCTTCGGCATGACCATCAAAGGACCCAACGACTTCAAGCTGGAGGACTTCTACGCCGCACCCAGCGAGCTCTTCGAGCCCTACTACGGTAAGGCCTGGAGCAGAGGCCAGTGAGTGAGACTGGGGTGGACATGACCTGGTGTTGATGGCTAATAGTGACTTAATGCAGAGATATTTGTCAGACAGAGATAAAGGTGTCAGATGATAGAATTACCATCTGCAGTCAAAAGCAGTGGATGCTCATGTCAGTGGTGGTCTTGGGAAAACTGTCATTAGTAGTATTTTAAATACAGTCAATAAATTCTCAGTTTGACAGTTTGCCAGTTTCTTCAAAATTGATGTTTACCTTTGTGGCACTATACAGTGTTTCCCACAGATTTTAATTCTATTTGTGGTGGTAGTTTTGCAGAATTAACTTAAATGCAAAAGTTTTTAACAAATTAGCGCAGCGGGGTTATGATGCTAACCAGATTTAAGCACAATTTAGCCTTCTAGTCGTCTTCTATGCCTGTTAATGTTGTCTTTAAACATGCATGTAGGTTCGTTGAGAGACAGAGAAACAAGGAGAGGCTTTACAAAGGTGCACATAGCTCTACAATGAAAGAATTCCATCCAATTGAAATAGTACAACATGGAAAATCATTGTGTGGTGGTCAATGTTATTGTGGTGGGCTGCCACAAATAAGTCAATGTATGGGATACACTGCTATACCATTTTCTCATTGGTGATGTTATTTCTGTTTCTCAGCTAATCCATTTCATTGTGTTTTTTTACATTCTATATATCTCTTCATCACTTGGCTGCACTCACCAGTCGCTTTCTCTTTCAGGTGAGGGAGGCGTGGATGGTGATGGTGACATCACGCGGCCAGAGAACATCACAGCGTTCCGGAACTTTGTCCTGGAGAACACAGAACGCCGCGGCATGCACTTCCTCATGGCAGATGGAGTAAGATCCTCAGTCATTCTTCTGTCCTTCTCTTTTGAGAGTAACGCGGGGAGTGATGCAAGGCCAGCTGCTTGTGCTTGAGAGGTGCCCGTACCAGCGGCCGAGGCTGGGGCTGTGGAGGGGCTGTCTGATGTGTGTGGTGTGTGTTGCCCCCCCATCACAGGGCTTCTCTGTGGAGGGCCAGGAGAACATCCAGGAGATACTCAGCAAGCAGCTCCTGCTCTGTCAGTTCCTCACGGCACTGTCCGTGGTCAGGACAGGTGAGTGGGTGTGTGGGTCTCTGTGTGCACGCTTGAGTTCTTGGGATTCAGTGCGTGTTGTGTGTGTGTGCGTGTGTGCGTGTGCATGTGTGTGTGTGTGTGTGTGTGTGTTCAGTGTTTCCACTCGATTTTTTTTTTTAACAGTGGCGGCAGCGTCACGTTAACAATGCATTAAACCACATGTCACTTGACTTGAACGCTTGAACATGGGCTACCGGTAGTTCACGTTGACAATGGAGAAACGCTTAGCTTACTTCGTTTATGACAGAAATTAAGTTTTGAGCCAATGTTGTAGAAACACAACCCACAACACTGCCTTTATTTGGTGCAAATCTCATTAACTTTATAGTCCGCGATTCACATTAGGCCTACTGGGCCATCACCACGAGTGCATACAAAATGTTTTTGGCTAAGTTTTGCCATTTAAATTCGTTACTACCAGTCGTTGCTTTTTTACTGCGTCGATTCGCGTTTGAGTGCGCATCTAATGTAACAGCGATGTCTTCGCGGAGACATCCACTCTCCAGTTTCATTTTTGCTGTTGTTACGAGCGAGCTATATGGGAAATACATGTACTTTCAATACGATCAGCTTCAGAAATGAATGGGTTTACCTTAGCGTGTGCTACACCTTTCCACCAAGTTGTGCGAAAATTGTAGTTTTTGCGATGTTGACAAACATGCGTAGCACATGGAAGCTCTTGATTGCGCATGCCACTAAAGTCTATAAAAACAATATATTTATGGAATAAATCTAGACAGGTACCTCGGATTAGCATTGCTGTTTTTTGTTAGACTGCAATTTTCAGCAGCCAGCGGAGGGCATTTAGCCTACTATGCTTCCAGACAATATTTTGCGTCTCCCCTAATTCTGTAGCTGTGGCACCACTAAATGAAGAGGAAACACTGAGAAGAAAGTTAATGTTTTAAATAGGCTACATCAATACAATATATAATATGTGAAGTGAAACTGGACGGGCCATAATAACCTCTGACTAGTTTTAGGCTTCTTATAGTTAAATTGCAATGTGAGCGGCAGCCAGCAGGGGAGGATACTGTACGTCTGCAGGATTATTTAAAAAGCAACTGCAACTACATTGTGCGTCTGCCCTGATTCTGATACCGTGGGAGTATTAATTAAACCGTGGCGGGCCGCCATGCTGAAATAAACGTGGAGGAAACACTGGTGTTTGTTGTGTGTATGCGTGTGTGTGTGTGTTGTGTGCATGCATGTGTGTGTGCATGTGTGTGTGTTTGTGTGCAGCATGTGATAGCGTGATGTGCTTAATTTTAGAAAGCCATTGGCTGGTGATGTTCCCTGCCGCCATTTCTTTGAAGTGCACCTCAGGGTGATTTTATGGCTAATTGCTCAGTTGGTGTCGCCTGTTTAACAGCCCTCCCTGTAAGAAGGAAAGCAGATGGGTTCCTGTGTAACGCGCTTGGATATTATCTGTGTGTGTGTGTGTTTGTGATTCTTTGTGTCCATATCGTACAGAATGGAATCATTTTAATCAAGTTCTTTAATATATGACGGTCCTTCCCTGTCCCCCTCCAGGTGGCCATTTTGTGTGTAAGACCTTCGACCTGTTCACGCCCTTCAGCGTGGGGCTGATCTACCTGCTGTACCTCTGCTTCGACAGGGTCTCCCTCTTCAAGCCCGTCACCAGCCGTCCTGCCAACTCCGAGAGGTGAGAGCCATGAGATGACCTCTACCTTCAGTGTCCCCTGCATGGATTAAGCCTAGTCTTAGACTAAAAGAAAAGCTCTAGGAGAGTTTCCATGGACACAGATTTTAGTCGAGGACGAGGCTTGAGGAATGTTTGGGAATGTTTGGAGAACTAGTTGCTAGAGTTCAAGATCAGTAGGGAAATAAAGGAATAATCCTGCCACAACTATAAGCAGTAACTTGGTAAAGATATTTTACCCATAGATAATTGTGTGTGTGTGTGTGTTTGTGTTGTACTGCAGGTATATTGTATGTCAAGGCCTGAAGCCGGGTTCGGACGCGGTGCGGGAATACCTGTTCACCGTAAACATCAAGCTGAACCAGCTGCGACACAAAGACTTGGACGTCAACGAGGTCGTTCCGCTGGACATCATCAGATCGGACACAGACTTCCTCCACCACATGATCCACTCCAACGAGAAGTGAGATACACACAGACATACCTACAAACACAACACACACCTGAGAAGTGAAATACACACAGACATACATACCGGCACAACAACCGGTAACGGGCAGCCGTGGCCTACTAGTTAGCACTTCGGACTTGGAACCAGAGGGTTGCCGGTTCGAACCCCGACCAGTAGGAAGCGGCTGAAGTGCCCTTGAGCAAGGCACCTAACCCCTCACTGCTCCCCGAGCGCCGCTGTTGTTGCAGGCAGCTCACTGCGCCGGGATTAGTGTGTGCTTCACCTCACTGTGTGTTCACTGTGTGCTGGGTGTGTTTCACTAATTCACGGATTGGGATAAATGCAGAGACCAAATTTCCCTCATGGGATCAAAACATTATATATACTTATACCTAACAGTAAACACACCTATGCACATGCATTCAGTCAAGCAGTGTTTTTCCCATACATACTTAAGTAAAAAAAAAAAAGTCTAAATGCAAAAATATTTCGCTCGGGATAAATAATCTATCTATCTAGCTGTCTATTTATCTGTCTATCGTTCTAAATAATGTAACTTATATTTTTATGCTCTTCCAGCCATTGTGCAGTGCAGGTCAAAGCCCTGGCTAAAATCCACGCCTTCGTATTGGACAAGTGAGTTGCTTTGTTACACAAAGGTTCTTTCTGGGTTCTCTCTGTGTGTCTTTTGTATCATACAGTACGTATTTTTGGTCACTTGGAGTTTGATTGTTTGTGGGTACTTATTCATGCACCTTAAGAGGTGTGTGTGTGTGTTTGTGGGTACTTATTCATGCACCTTAAGAGGTGTGTGTGTGTGTGTGTGTGTGTGTGTGTGTGTGTGTGTTTCTGTTAAAGATTTCCTGTTTAATATCAGTGTAAACATGTTGAACTATGTTCCTGATGGATTGCTCTCTCTCTCTCTCGCTCTCTCTCTCTCTCAGTACTCTGTCAGAGCCTCGCCAGGCTGACATCCGTAAAGAGTGCTTCAAAGCATGGGGGGTTAGTAACACCATCGTACATTTCTTCCTGTAATCACCCACAGAGGTCTGTAGCTGCATTTATTAGTGTATAACTGTCTACCAATGTGTGTTGTCTGTAATGACTGCTAGTGTAGTTTAGTAAAATAAGTGATTCTTGTTTTGATTCCAGATCCCTGATAAAGCCAGGGTGGCTCCTGGACCATCAGATGCTAAAAGCAAATTCTATGAACTTATGAAGGTACGGAATCCGGCTAGATGTGGGGGTGTAACATTTTGTACAAACAATATGGTTGAATAGATCTGCTTGTACTATGTCAATGTTAGGCAGAGGGGGCTGAGAATACACAGTATGTGCTGTATTTTAGAATGTGTTAAAATTGCCTTGAGTGTGGAACTGTTGTGAAATGTGAGTTTGCCATTGGTGTAGGGTTTAGACATAGACTGGCTGAGCCTGAAGCCAACGCCCCTGACCGCCACCACACTGGATAAGGTGCAGCACGTGCTCGACCACAGGTGCATCGTGGGGGGAGGAGAGCAGTTGTTTCTGCTATCGCTTGGGGTAAGAGCAACAGCTGTTTTCATTTTATTTATTTATTTATTTTTAAATGTGGCAGAATTGACCATGGCTGTCCAGAGCCCTCTAGTGTCAAGAGTCGAGCCTACTGGTCATGATTCCGGAGACGAGGCATGCACTGTACGTATTATCAATTCAGGCAAGCCAAGTCTGAAGCACGCCCATCTTAAAGGGAATCAACTATCTGGTATTGCCTCAAATTGTGCAGCTGGGGAGGTAATAGATAGTTTGGGTACACAGAGAACAGTAGATTGTCTTTTGCTTTGTTTGGGAACACCAAGCCCCCATACTAGTTGTTCATTACACAGACATTACACAGACATTGTTTATGATCCTCACGGTGTCGCCCAGTGATATCGCACATCTACCTCACAGCTCATTACACAAAACATAATGTTTTGGAGTTTTGATCGCTATGAGGTCATTAAACAAAACTCCAGAGAATAATGTAAGATAGCCCTTTATGTCTTTAGTCTTATATTATACATCATGTCTCCTTTCCCCTCTTCTCTCTCTCCACCTCTCTTTTCTACTCTCCTTTTCTCTTTCTTCTCTCTCTCCATCTCTTTTTTCTTCTCCCTCTCTTCACTCTCTCCACCTCTCTTTTATACTCTCCTTTTTCCTCTTCTCTCTCTCCATCTCTCTTCTCTACTCTCCCTTTCTCTCTCCTCTCTCTCCATCTCTCTTCTTTACTCTTCCTTTCTTCTCCTCCCTCCACCCGTCCCTCCTGTCGTCTCTCTCTTTTCTCGTCTTCCTCTCTTCTCTCTCTCTCCATCTCTCTTCTCTGCTCCACCTTTCCTCTCCCTCTCCTCTCTCCACCCACTCCACACTGTGCAGAGGTCCCAGATCTACACCTGTGACGGGCGGATGCCCCTGCGCTGGAAGAAGCTGGAGACGGTCAACAAGCTGGAGCTGCCCAGGGACACGCTGCTGAGCGTGGAGATCGTCCAGGAGCTCAAGGGGGAGGTGAGACCCAGAGGAGAGAGGTAGAGAGGGTCAGGTCAATCGAGAAGGAGGAGGAAGGCTGCTTGATCAAGGCAAAAATCAGTATCACAATTATTTTGGTCAATATAAAACTTTCAAAAAAGTTCAAGACAAAAACGATAACATAGATGTAGTTGCAAAACAGAATATGGCAAAATAATTGTATCTCAATTATATTTTCATAATCATTGGAAGTCATTGAAATTTGATTTCAATTAATTGCATAGCCCTAGTCAGGAGAAAGATTAACCCTTTGATGAGTGAAGTGTTTTATATGTATTTTTATGTACTTATTTATCAAATAATTCCAGAATACCCTATAGATCTAGAGTGTACATAACTTCCATTCAAAAGTCGCCCGAGTTCATTATTGCATATTGAAACGGAACCTAAACATTCTGATCACATTATTGCTCGTCAAAGGGTTGGTGATGAGACGAGAGGACAGAGATGGCTGTATGAAGCCCTGTGCATGCACACATTAGCAGTGATGCCAGTAACGCGTTACTTAGTAACGCGTTAGTCTATTTTTACCACTTTTTTCAGTAACAAGTAATCTAACGCGCTACTATTTACAAACCAGTAATCAGATTAAAGTTACTTATCTAAATTACTGTGCGTTACTATTTTTGTCATTTTCCTTAATAAAAAGATATATTCTTTGCTTTCTTCTTGTCTTGGGGATTAATGTCATGTAGGCTATGCTCACGTTTTCAGCATGAGGACAATTCACGTGCAGCGACACAAACGTAAACAACAATGGAGGGAGAGAGAGAGATGCACATTTCATCAGTCATTACTTTGAGTTTGTGTCAGCTAAACATGACAACATTAAGGTACATTGTACATTCTGTGCTGGCGACAAAGTGCTGTCTAGCTAGACATCCCAAGTCTCCAGAAGTTTTGGGAGTCTCCCACATATTGATAGCGGCTTCCTGACGCCCGCAAATTACATAAAATCTCCCGGAACCTAGAGCGAACAAGAGCACGCAAGCCAGACCGGACTTCAAATCAAAGATTCTAGAATCTTTGCTTCAAATCGCGTGTGCATAGCTTAATGCGCACACAACAAAGAGGGAGAGAGAGAGGAGTGGTGCGTTTGTGCCTGAAGCGCATCCAAGACAGAGAGCATCCTGGTCTGTTTTGCTAAATCAACCAATCCGTTTTCAGTGTAAGTGCTTTATATCTCTTTTCTCCCAAACATAATTAATCAGTTCAGTCAGTGTATCTAGGAACAGAAGCGTCATGGCAGCGTCAGTGCCCCTCAAAAAGTTAGATTTAAGACCCATTTCACATCAGACTACACAAAAGTGTACCCATTATCTCAAAAGATTAAAACATAATGATAATCTTGCACACTGCACTGTTTGTAACAGCAACTTTAGCATTGCTCACGGCGGGTTAAATGATTGCAAAAGACTTGTTGAGGTGAGTTTAACAAGTGTAATTTCATTTGCATATTACTCAGGCCTATAGGCTACAAGATGGCTAGTTGCCAAGGCTACATGAAAAAAAATCTACATATTTTACTATAACAATTTCTATCAATAGGCCTTCCTTATTTGGTGTACTTAGACATTATTGAACAAACATCTGAATTTCAGTATCTAAGTAGGTTAGGTTGGGATGTCTGCTATACATTGCTGTTAAAATGCACTTCCAGTATAGTGAGTATTGGCAAAACCAGTTATCATTTTTATGTTGAGGCGTTGGGGGTGTTGTCGGCAGCTGCTGAAAGTAACTAATAAAGTAACTTGTAATCTAACTTAGTTACTTTTAAAATCAAGTAATCAGTAAAGTAACTAAGTTACTTTTTAAAGGAGTAATCAGTAATCAGTAATCAGATTACTTTTTCAAGGTAACTGTGGCAACACTGCACATTAGTGATGGACAGATAGACAGGCATTCTGGGAAATTGACAGCAGGGGGATCAGAAGAAAGCGAGGTAGGAGAACTGCAATAAAGCTGCAGTCATGGTTAAAACCTAGTGTGTGTGTGTGTGTGTGTCTGTGTGTCTGTATGTCTGTCTCTGTCTGTGTGTGCGTGCTCGCAGGGAAAGGCCCAACGGAGAATAAATGCGGTCCATGTTCTGGACGCGTTGGTGTTAAACGGGACGGACGTGAGAGTGCAACACTTCAACCAGCGGTGAATATGACCTCTGCACCCTCACCACATCTCACATGTGGCTGCCATCTCTTGTGAGATGATAACACCACTGCTGTCATTAGATTTGAAGTGATCAGCTGTTGTGGCTGTGTTGTATATTATCTGCTACATGATGATGTATAGCACATCTGAGATCTTCAGCACAGTATATTAGTACAGCATCTAAGTATTTGTCACTAACTATATTGTCTGTATTTTCAGGTGTTGTTAGTTATATTTGTACATACAGAAGGATAACTCTGTGTGTGTCTGTCTGTCTGTCTGTCTGGACCACTATGGGCTGTCTCTCAGGATCCAGATGGTTGAGAAGTTTGTGAAGGCGGTGTCTAAACCTAGCAGACCTGACATGAACCCAATCCGGTATGCCACTTCCACTCTTGGCTTGGCTTTCTTTCATTCATTTTTTCTTTCTTTTCTCTCTCTCTCTCTCTCTCTCTGTCTATCTCTCTAGCTCGCTCTCTCTCTCTGTCTCTGTCTCTAGCTCTCTCCCTGGGGATCAATAAAGTATCTATCTATCTATCTATCTCTCTCTCTCTCTCTCTCTAGCCTCTAGCTCTCTCTCTATCTCTCTCTCTGTCTCAGATCTGGGAATTTCTCACCATCTTTATTTTCTCACTCAATATCTCTCCTGTCAGGGTGAAGGAGGTGTACAGGCTGGAGGAGATGGACAAGATCTTTGTCAGGTAATTGCTTGATCTCTGATATTGAGTGGTGCACCAGCCGAACTTGCCCACGTCGGCACTCTCCGAGAATCAGAAAGGGCACCATTAGAGAGACTGAAAGTGTTGGTTGGAATGTAATTGATTTGCTGGAGGTGTGGCATCAGACACAACCAATCTGATGGCTCCACATTCCGTTAAAAGCCCTTGGATCAGAACCATATACCACCATATACATTACAAGCAGTTCTGCAATGTGTTTTCTCTGGAGTGATGTGATTGGATTGGAGTGAGGTCTGGTTAGAACCATAAACATATGTCAGGTGAAAAGATGTAGCAGATGAATGTTACAGAAGAGGTACTATGTAGAGTTGTGAATCTTCCCTGATCGATTCGATTCGATTACGATTATCATGTCTTCGATTCGATATCTCGATGCATCACGATGCATCAAATGCACTTTTCTATTAAAGCCATATAGGATATTTGACTTGACCGAATGCATTAAGATACTGTATATTTTAATATAATACATTTTTCAATATTACTTATTACAATATTACATCCAAAAATACAAGTAGTAAGGTATAAACAATTTTTTTTATTTAACAAAGTGTGAACACAGCAGACAATCTGACAGACAGATAATCGATTATGGTCGGCCACTGCATCGATACAGCATCGTCCATGTCCACATCCCGATGCATCGATTATTTGATTAATTTCAACACCTCTAGTACTGTGATTATACATTAAAGGAGCTTTGTGAAATCCTTTGGATTTCGAGTTGTCTTGAACGTAACCACACGGCACTCTTCCGTTGACCTACATTGTATTTAATACATCACCCACAGGTCGAACAACATGATATTACAAGACAGACACTAGCTGATTTGCCTGATAACTTCAGTGGATATGTGGATGACACAGTGCATAGGCTGGTTGCTTCTTCACATTCTGTTGCAATTCATTTTTGGATATATATATTTTTTATTTTTTTCAAAAAACTCCATTGCATCTTTAATGGACCAGCATTTTTGAGCCCAAGTATCTGAAACTCTCGGTGTGTATCTGTGTGTGAGTTTTAATCCTGCCTCCTCCTCCTCCTCCTCCTTAGGTTGGAGATGAAGATTACAAAAGGCTCGGGAGGGATGCCCCGTCTGTCCTACACGGGTCGAGACGACCGCCACTTTCTGCCCAGCGGCCTCCACATAATCAAGACTGTAAACGGTGTGTGTGTGTGTGTGTTGAACAAGGAGGTTAAAGATTGGCTAGTTCTGTCTGTGTATAAAGGAGGCATTAGATATACGCATGAAATAGAACTGCATGTGCAAGAATAATATTTAGAAACATTTCGTGTCAAATCAGACAGAATCCAGGAAACTAGCTGCACCATCTTAAATTGTCTGCAAAGTTTGTCTACATGTTTAGGCTGTCTACATGTTTAATAGTTTTACCTGTAAATATATTTTTTACAAGGTATTGGCAGCACAGTAACTTGATGAACAGAAAACAGCTATAAGAGCTAAAAATAATATCAGAAATATTTCTTTAAAATATTTTAGAAATATTTTACAGGCCTTGGTCTTGATACCCATTCATGACAAAGTATTTGAGTATTAACATGCATATGCATTGTGTGCATTTATAATATTGTATATACAATATAATATAATATATGTTTTGTAATATCTTCCTTGCCTCCCATTTCCCCCTGTTTCTTTCTACTGTAGACCCCTGGACAATGGCCTACAGTAAAAGCTCAAAGAGGAAGTACTTCTACAACAAAACGACCCACCACTCAACCTTTGACCTGCCAGGCGACTCAGTCGCCCCTTTCCAGTACGGCCTCACCTTTAATCACCTCTCACCTGTCCAAATAGCCCGGTCTTTACCCTGCATTCTACTGGAGTCAGACCTCATAAACATGAACAGACAGGAGGGAGTAGCCAGATGTGTCAGCTTACCAAGATAAACAAACCTGTTGTTACGGCAGCACACCGCATACAGAAATCTACCTCAGCTATAATTTGATCTGCAACTGAAACATTATTAGTTTCTCATCGGAACCTAAAACTGCCTTAGTTTACAGCATGTGCATAGAATGTCTTTTCACCACAAGGCTCTTTTGTTCTCCGTGTATAAGTGTTTGTCTCTGTGTCGCTTTCAGTGTCTGCCATAAGGAGAGAATCTTCTGGGCATGGGAGGAAGGGGTCAAAGTTCATGATTCCCAGACACGGGTCGACCCTGAGAAGCTCTCCAAAGAACATCTGCTGGAGTTCATCCATCAACATTACCAGCACTGAAAACACAGCAACAAAACACTTGTCTGATTTCCATCCAAACACACACACACACACACACACACACACACACCAGTAAACATATACATGCAGTGTGTAGAGTGCAGTGTGCAGAGATCTTTAAACATCATTTAAACTGAAAAAAGGAGTTACCCTTTTAGTGATGCATGCTGCCTTTGCTTGTAGCCCACCATGTTAGACAGAAACTTTGTATTCATTTGTATGTGTGTGTCTCTCTGTGTGACTGACTGTCTGTGTGTGTGTGTGTGTGTGTTTGTTTGTTTGTTTGTGTGCTTGTCAGTCCAGCTTTGTCAGATGTGTTACCCTGGCCCTGTAGCCTGGTGCTTTAGTGTCAGTCAGCAAACATCTGCCGTTCACGAAGCTCGACTTCATTTCTTTGTGTGTGCAAGGGAGCATGGAGAGACTGTTCTAGGAAGAGCTTACGAAGACATTTTATTGTTGTTGACTCTGTTTCGTGTTATAGAGCTAGTTTGGACATGTACATGTGCTTGTCTACCTACTTAACATGCACGAGTCTGTTCTGTTAATGACGCCCTCTTGGAATAGACAGTAGTCTGTCTGCGTGCAGTGAGGTGTCTGTCTTCATTATGTCTCTCTACGCTGTCTGTTTGCAGTGAGGTCTCTCTCTCTCCCCCCTGTCTGTGTGCAGTGAGGTATCTCTCTCTGCCTTGTCTGCGTGCAGTGAGGTGTGTCTCTCTCTCTCTCTACCCAGTATGTGTGCAGTGAGGTATCTCTATATGTGCAGTGAGGTGTCTCTCTCCCTCTCTGCCTTGTCTGCGTGCAGTGAGGTCTCTCCCTGTGCTGTCTGCGTACAGTGAGGTCTCTCTCTCTCTGTGCTGTCTGCGTACAGTGAGGTCTCTCTCTCTCTCTGTGCTGTCTGCGTACAGTGAGGTCTCTCTCTCTCTCTGTGCTGTCTGCATGAAGTGGTCTCTCTCTCTCTGCTGTCTGTGCAGTGAGGTCTCTCTCTCTCTCTGCTGTCTGTGCACAGTGAGGTCTCTCTCTCTCTCTCTCTCTGCTGTCTGTGAAGTGAGGTCTCTCTCTCTCTCTGTGCTGTCTGCATGAAGTGGTCTCTCTCTCTCTGCTGTCTGTGCACAGTGAGGTCTCTCTCTCTCTCTGCTGTCTGTGCACAGTGAGGTCTCTCTCTCTCTCTGCTGTCTGTGCAGTGAGGTCTCTCTCTCTCTCTCTGCTGTCTGTGCACAGTGAGGTCTCTCTCTCTCTCTGCTGTCTGTGCAGTGAGGTCTCTCTCTCTCTCTCTCTCTGCTGTCTGTGCAGTGAGGTGGTCTCTCTCTCTCTCTCTGCTGTCTGTGCAGTGAGGTGTGTCTGAGGTGTGTCTTCTCCCCTGTGCTCCTATGGCCTTTAATCTCATTTTCACACAAGTTCATCTGGTGTTACTCTCCTTCAGCTGCATCACACCGGCCATTTTGTTTTTAATCCGGTTAATGGGAATTATAAAGGTAATAATTATAATAGAGGTAATTATTGAGGATAAAAGAAAAGGAGATTGATTTTGTTAAACTTTTCCCTGTTTTTATTTCCCTCATGAGAGTCTGTTTATGCTGAGTGGAGCGATTCCATTCCAGAGCAGGATGTAGTTAAGGACTTGATGCCCAAGTCCACGGAAAATAAACATGCAAAAAGTCTCCTTTTGTTGTGGTATATGTCTCGTAAAACTTGACCTATCCCATTTATGTATGTACCCATAGGAAACATTTGGATATTTCAGTAAATTATACAACAAGACTCATAATACATTCAGTACAACACAGTCAGTACAAAAATGGACATGCTTACATATCTAATCCTCGTCTGATCAGAAATGAAATGAAAAGCTGCGGAGGCGATGAAGGCAGATGATGTCTGTAGTGGCTGCATGCTTTCAAAAAGTAAAATGTGCAAAATATTTATGTATTCTGGAGACCTGAATGTTATACAGTTCAGTCACTGTGTAAGCCCAAATTTCAGTATTAGAGGATTTTTGATATTTCTGGCAAACCATTTTCAGCCATATTTCTGGGAAAATAGAATCTATATTTTGGCACAAATGACTGGGTATGGGAATACCATACTATAGGCCACAAAAAGGTGTGTGCTACTGTCAAGTTCTCTTCTGGTCTTTGGCAGAGGAATCAGAACTCATTGTCTGTTCAGACTAGTCTGGTCAGTGGGAGTCAGAAATGTCAGAGGAAAAAGCTTCTGAGGAAAAAAACTAAAGAGAATGGAGTTTGTCCAAATGGATGGGAGGTCTTCTGAAGTCCTCCGAGTGGTCATATGAAATGGCATTCAGGAGATGGAGACAATTGCTCTGTAAGGCTGAGAGAAGTTGGCAATTATACAAGTAGTTGCAGTAGATAAAAGTGTAGTAGAATGGTTGGATGTTTTCCCTCAGTAGAAGAAGGTGCATAAAATGTTTGGATGTTTTCCCTCAGAAGATGGAAGTGTAGAGAGCATCGTGGTTGGATGTTTCCCTTAGTAGATGAAGGTGCAGTAGAATGTTTGGATGTTTCTCAGTAGATGAAGGTGTAGTAGAACAGTGCGCTGATGGCCAGCAGAGCGACAGAGAGCATCATGTTCCTCCTGTTCTCTCCCCTCAGGATCTCCAGTTCGCGATCTGAGACAGACATGGGTGAACGTGGGTTATGCGACTTGGGTGCAGTTTTGAACTATTAATGAGTTATGAGCTTTTTGTTTGCTATTTTATTTAATCTTGCAAACTTGATAAGTAGCCTACTGGAACGGCTCTCACCATATTTCTGTATTCTTTCTGTCATAAGTGTCATCTCATCCTCCAAAAGTTTACTGTCCGGGGCAGAAAGACAGTCAAGGCTTTAGAGTTGGCCCAAACGCATGGGACATTTCATTTTGACCGCTCAGAACACCATCACATTTACCTGTCCTCATCGGAGAGCTCCTCTTTTCTGCGTCTGAACTCGGCTCTCTCAAGGAGGCCGTTGCATCGCGACTTGCGCTCTTCTACTCGATCGATCTACGATGCACAAAAGCAGAAATGATGCAGTAGCCTACTTCATTTCAGTGTCTGGTTATTTATAGGATACGTCAGTACATGTTGACAGTGGAGATCAATAATTTACAACACTCTAATCAGATATTTACAATGAAAAGACTACGACTGACTGTCCGAGATCAGAACTAGGCTACCGTTCAGTCAAGTCAGAATTCAAAACACTGCAGCATGCTCACTCTGTTCATTCATCGGTCATGACCTGATAAAAACAAACGTTACTAACCTCACTGGCCACGCTTATTTTTTCTCGGCTTTTCTCCTTTGGCTTGGTCATCTTTCACTCTAACCTCCCTCACCCATTAACAGTAAAGTCGGAGGTAACGCGACTAAAAATATCACCTGAACAGATAAATACAACACAACGCACTACCAGGAACTGCAGTAAGCGAAGAGACTTCCTCAGTGAAGACGTGTCTTCCACCTGAGGGGTGTAAGAGAATTGAAGACAACAGCGCGTCCTGCTGGGAAGGAGTGGGGGTATATTCTTAATCTTGTTAGTCGCCCTCTGTTGGCCTAATTTAACTTGCTGCAGTCATTACACAGTGAGTCTACATAACGATATTTGTGTTGATCAGCTGCTGCCAGAACACTGTCTTGAGGCTAGCCTAGGGCAGGCTATACACGAGCTCCACTGCTGAATTTGTCAGCAAATACGCATGTTCGATGCAAGATTTTGGCGGCTGGCCAGGGTCCTGAAACGCTTTTACAGGGATCGTGTAGGGCAGGAGTCAATGCAGGAGCCATAAGAAATACCCATGCCTCCATGCCACGACAGGGGGTGTGGTGCAAATGCATCGTCAGTGGAAGATAAAATACACCTAATGAACAATGTGTTACAAAAAAATACAGAAAAAAATGGGTCTGTCCTCGTCACAAACGAGGCAGGGTAGGTTGACGGACTGTCACTTAATACCACGACCATGCCACACGCTCTGCCCCTGCAGTAGGCTAGTCCATATTACTGTAACACACAGTTGAGGGAAGTCTCGTCAGAATATCATTAATTGTTTAGGGAACCTTAATAAGGAAACACCATTTACATACATTAATGATCACAAACTTTTGCCCAGTAGTCATACTTCAACACAGGTACAACAGATCTAATCAGCAATCTGAAAATGATCAAAAATGTGTTCATATAGTACATTTTGTAACAAATTGCAGTTGTGTTTCCTCCTGCTGGTGAGTCTGTGTGGGGATCACACACAGAAACTATTGCCAGGACTGTTTACTGAAACATGAAAACCCACACTTCATTCAATAAACTCTTCTTCCAAAACATGAAGGAGTTTCAGTCAACATGGTTGCATCTAGAAGCATTTCATCTCCAGTCTAATAGAAGTGAGATGTGAGTTCAGTGTAGCATCCCTGTTGCAGCAGACGAGGCTGAAGTTGGCACCACTTTCATTTCCGCGGGGGAAGACCACTTTCAGATCGCGGGGGAGTTAAGTTTCCGTTCCACCTTAAATAATGCAATTTTCTACCTCGTCCACAAGGGGCCAGTGTTGACCGCAAATCCGCGATAACACAGGCATGTGCCTGTTGCAGATGAACAGGCATTGTTCACAGACGTTCAAAAGCCTGTATATCTTTTTTCTGTTAACTCCACTGCCGAATGTTTTGAGAAATGTTGTCTTTTGTGTTCTATTAAATAATTTGGTAATTTAGAGGGGGGGGGGGGGGGGGGGTTGTTATGTAGAGGGTGGCAGATTATGTAGTTTTTTCTTTATTTTCTGTGCTGGATCTTTTGATACATGTTCTATTATGTTTTTTTCTATTAAACAATTTTGTTCATTTTACACTGGGGAGGGGGGGGGGGGGGTGGTATGAAATTAAATTCTATGGTAGAAAATGCCCTTTTTTGCCCCTCTGAAAATACAGTATATATTTGTGAAATTGCAGATTTTGAGCACTAGAACCGCGACAGATAGCCCATGAAGGATTTTGCAAGGGATGTTTCACCACATTCTGAAACTACACCTCCTCCCCTTTCCAATGACACCCCACTTGTGAAATTCTATGGTGGAAAATTGGATATTTAGCCCCTCTGAAAATATAATATGTATTTGTGAAATTGCAGGGGTGGGGGGGGTGGTATGTAGTTGGTAGCAGATTTTGAAGTTTTTCTACAGTAAATGTATTCCCTACGGCCTACATGTCATTTTGCATCGGACTTTTCAACACATTCTGAAACTACACTCTCTCCCCCACTTGTGAAATTCTATGGTTGAAAATGCCCTTTTTTGCCCCTCTGAAAATATAATATGTATATGTAAATGTAATATGTGAAATTGCAGAATCTCAACACTAGAACAGGGACAGATAGCCCATGAAGGATTTTGCAAGGAATGTTTCACCACATTCTGAAACTACACCTCCTCCCCTTTCCAATGACACCCCACTTGTGAAATTCTATGGTGGAAAATTGGATATTTAGCCCCTCTGAAAATACAGTATATATTTGTGAAATTGCAGATTTTGAGCACTAGAACCGCGACAGATAGCCCATGAAGGATTTTGCAAGGGATGTTTCACCACATTCTGAAACTACACCTCCTCCCCTTTCCAATGACACCCCACTTGTGAAATTCTATGGTGGAAAATTGGATATTTAGCCCCTCTGAAAATATAATATGTATTTGTGAAAGTGCAGGGGGGGGGGGGGGGGGGGGTGGTATGTAGTTGGTAGCAGATTTTGAAGTTTTTCTACAGTAAATGTATTCCCTACGGCCTGCATGTCATTTTGCATCGGACTTTTCAACACATTCTGAAACTACACTCTCTCCCCCACTTGTGAAATTCTATGGTTGAAAATGCCCTTTTTTGCCCCTCTGAAAATATAATATGTATATGTAAATGTAATATGTGAAATTGCAGAATCTCAACACTAGAACAGGGACAGATAGCCCATGAAGGATTTTGCAAGGAATGTTTCACCACATTCTGAAACTACACCTCCTCCCCTTTCCAATGACACCCCACTTGTGAAATTCTATGGTGGAAAATTGGATATTTAGCCCCTCTGAAAATATAATATGTATTTGTGAAATTGCAGAATTTCAGCACTTGAACAGGGACAGATAGCCCATGAAGGATTTTGCAAGGGATATTTCACCACATTCTATATCTACACTTCCTCCCCTTTCCAATGACACCCCACTTGTAAAATTCTATGGTGGAAAATTGGATATTTAGCCCCTCTGAAAATATAATATGTATTTGTGAAATTGCAGAATTTCAGCACTTGAACAGGGACAGATAGCCCATGAAGGATTTTGCAAGGGATATTTCACCACATTCTATATCTACACTTCCTCCCCTTTCCAATGACACCCCACTTGTGAAATTCTATGGTTGAAAATGCCCTTTTTTGCCCCTCTGAAAATACAGTATATATTTTGTGAAATTGCAGAATTTCAAAACTAGAACAGCGACTGATGTCCCATGAAGGATTTTGCAAGGGATATTTCACCACATTCTATATCTACACCTCCTTCCCTTTCCAATGACACCCCACTTGTGAAATTCTATGGTGGAAAATTGGATATTTAGCCCCTCTAAAAACAGTATATATTTTGTGAAATTGCAGAATTTCAGCACTTGATCAGGGACAGATAGCCTATGAAGGATTTTGCAAGGGATATTTCACCACATTCTATAACTACACTTCCTCCCCTTTCCAATGACACCCCACTTGTGAAATTCTATGGTAGAAAATGCCCTTTTTTGCCCCTCTGAAAATACAGTATATATTTGTGAAATTGCAGATTTTGAGCACTAGAACCGCGACAGATAGCCCATGAAGGATTTTGCAAGGGATGTTTCACCACATTCTGAAACTACACCTCCTCCCCTTTCCAATGACACCCCACTTGTGAAATTCTATGGTGGAAAATTGGATATTTAGCCCCTCTGAAAATATAATATGTATTTGTGAAATTGCAGAATTTCAACACGAACAGGGACAGATAGCCCATGAAGGATTTTGCAAGGGATATTTCACCACATTCTATATCTACACTTCCTCCCCTTTCCAATGACACCCCACTTGTAAAATTCTATGGTGGAAAATTGGATATTTAGCCCCTCTGAAAATATAATATGTATTTGTGAAATTGCAGAATTTCAGCACTTGAACAGGGACAGATAGCCCATGAAGGATTTTGCAAGGGATATTTCACCACATTCTATATCTACACTTCCTCCCCTTTCCAATGACACCCCACTTGTGAAATTCTATGGTTGAAAATGCCCTTTTTTGCCCCTCTGAAAATACAGTATATATTTTGTGAAATTGCAGAATTTCAACACTAGAACAGCGACTGATGTCCCATGAAGGATTTTGCAAGGGATATTTCACCACATTCTATATCTACACCTCCTTCCCTTTCCAATGACACCCCACTTGTGAAATTCTATGGTGGAAAATTGGATATTTAGCCCCTCTGAAAATATAATATGTATTTGTGAAATTGCAGAATTTCAGCACTTGAACAGGGACAGATAGCCCATGAAGGATTTTGCAAGGGATCTTTCACCACATTCTGAAACTACACTTCCTCCCCTTTCCAATGACACCCCACTTGTGAAATTCTATGGTGGAAAATTGGATATTTAGCCCCTCTAAAAACAGTATATATTTTGTGAAATTGCAGAATTTCAACACTAGAACAGGGACAGATAGCCCATGAAGGATTTTGCAAGGGATGTTTCACCACATTCTATATCTACACTTCCTCCCCTTTCCAATGACACCCCACTTGTGAAATTCTATGGTTGAAAATGCCCTTTTTTGCCCCTCTGAAAATACAGTATATATTTTGTGAAATTGCAGAATTTCAACACTAGAACAGGGACAGATAGCCCATGAAGGATTTTGCAAGGGATGTTTCACCACATTCTATATCTACACTTCCTCCCCTTTCCAATGACACCCCACTTGTGAAATTCTATGGTGGAAAATTGCATATTTAGCCCCTCTGAAAATAAAATATGTATTTGTGAAATTGCAGAATTTCAACACTTGAACAGGGACAGATAGCCCATGAAGGATTTTGCAAGGGGTCTTTCACCACTTTCTGAAACTACACTCTCTCCTCTTTCCAATGACACCACACTTGTGAAATTCTATTGTGGAAAATGCCCTTTTTTGCCCTTTGAATATATAGTATGTATTTGTGAAATTTATGAATTTCAGCACTTGAACAGCCATACTCATCTCAGGAAGGATTTTGCAAGGAATGTTTCACCACATTCTGAAACTACACCCTCTCCTCTTTTCAATGACACCCCCTATATGAAATTCTATCGTTAAGAATGGCCCTTGAAAATAAAATGTATTTGAGAAATGTATTATTTTCAGCACTAGATTTGGTCTAGACTTCCCATTTGTCATGGGAAATTTATTTTGGCCTATTTTTCTGATTATACATTTTCAGCACTACATTTGGTCCCTATCACTTAAAAGTCATTTGCCACATTTCTGTCATTTTTGGGGCCATTAGTGTTTCTACCTTGTCTTATTGGGGGGCAAGCATTGAAGCTGCGTAGGGACCCTATAGGGCTAGTAGGATTTGTTATTATGCTTCTTTGTAGTGCCATGGGAGTCCATGGCAGCACATACAAATGTACATAGTAAAATGCTCAAACTTTGCACACTTATTCTACTCAGGCCACTTATTCACTTCAGGCCACTTTTCACACCTATATGTATCTCCACAATTGGAGATACATATAGGAAGAAACCTTGAGTGGATACAAGACTCAAGGGCCTGACCCATCTGCCTAGGGTCAGTTACAGGGCAGTAAGGTCTGTACTGTATACATAATAAATGAATAGGTTAGTTAGGTGTACAGAATAGAAAACAACAACCTGAGGTATGTTACAAAGAGTTAAAATGGTTACATAACCTGTACGATGTATGCATGAATCCTATTTAGTGTCAGGAAATTCAAATAGTCCAATGTAGGGCATGTATTGTCCATAGGGATTAGGAATTGTCATATGTCAAGTACTGGGTAGCTAGGCTGCATGGGCCAGGAATCCAGACAAGGGGACTGCAATAGGCAATGGTAAGTGTTACGGCCAGCTCGTTCCCAGACCGAAACATAAAGAGGGACACGGACAACAAGGTTCAAACCAAATATATTAATTTATTAAAGTAAAGCACAAGGTTACCAATAGCAAAATGTCTAGGGGGAAATGAATGGGAGTGGTGGCGTGCGTGTATGAGTGTATGGATGTATGGATGCAAAGAAGCTAGTGAAGTAGGCCTAAAGACAAAGAAAGAGAAAGAGATGTAGAGTTAAAAATGAGGGGAGAGAGCAAAGTATGAGAGAATCAAAGTGAGTGCCTGCAAGAAGTAAGAAAAATGCCTAATCAGAAAGATAGGGAACCCCTAATATAGCCCCACCCTAACCATAGGTGTAATAAATGAGGGTATTAGCCCAACCAGGCCCAGCCCTGCCCGTGCACTGACAGGAGAAGGCCTGAAGTGGCACAGGGTCATCACATAGGGCAGTCATCATAGGGATGGGACTTCAGGTGCGATGAGGGCCAAACACAAGGATGGCTGATGACTGGTAATAGTTTATCTCACAAGTGAGGTAAGAGGGAAGAAAGAGAGATAAATAGTAGGTATTACTATAAGTCATGATGGTTAGTATTAATAAGTATATCAATGGTATTATATAGTGTAATACTATAGAGACAAAAGGCAAGAGAGGGAGAGAAGAGGGAGTTGAACTTGCCTAGGAGAGAAGAGGGAGTTGAATGGCAAGACAAAGACAAGAGGTAAGAGGGGGAGTTGAGAGAGAGAAAGAAGCAGAGTTGTACGGCGTGACACATGAAAAGTCCATGACAGCGCTATGCTACAGCAGCATACCTAAGGCATGGTGAAGGGTAGTCAGTTGCCACCATGACACGCATGACTAGGGCGCCAGTCACATGAGGACACAGCAGAGGTGGTCCATTCCAATAAAAACCTGGAAGTTCCACACTACACCATACCTAACTATGGGAGGCACTAAAGATGTATGTTTTAAGTCTAGACTTGGAAATAGGGAGGGTGTCTGCTAATAAAATTGATGGAGAGAGTTATTTCCAGAGGAGGGGTGCGCTGTAGCAGAAAGCTCTGCCTCTACTGTTGGGATTACAAGAAGTCTAGTATTCTGTGATCGTAGCAGTCTAGGTGGGTAATATGGTACTAAAAGATCGATCTTTAATATAGGTGCCCAGCCATTTATGGCTTTGTATGTTAGAAGTAATATTTTTAAGTCAATGAGACTTTTAACAGGTAGCCAGTGTAAAGATGCTAGGATGGGGGAATTGTGTTCATATTTTTGGTGAGTGCTTCAGTGTTGACTGACCAGTCCAGTGTATTGTACAGATGTATCCCCAGATACTTGTAAGTGCTTACCACCTCCACATTGACCCCCTCAATGGTAACTGGGAGCAGAACGGGCTTAGACCTCCGGACATTGCACAAAGTCCTTCACCAGGCTCCTATATTCCTCCTCCTGCCCATCCCTGATACACCCCACAATTGCAGTATCGTCTGAAAATTTCTGCATGTGGCATGACTCTGTGTTGTAGCAGAAGTCAGACATGTACAGGTTGAAAAGGACTGAAGAGAGCACTGCTCCCTGTGGAGCTCCAGTGCTGTTGATCACGGTGTCGGAGAGGCAGTTCTTCAGTCTGACGAATTGTGGCTCTATCAGGTAGTCTGCAATCCAGGATACCAGATGAGCATCCACAATCATCTGCAGGATTTTTTCACCCAGTCTGAGGGGTTGGATGGTGTTAAAAGCACTGGAGAAGTCAAGGAACATGATACTCACAGCACTCTTCCCCTTGTCCAGAGGAGGGGGGATGAGGGGTATTTGGTGGCTGTAGACTGGTGGCTTGTGAACAGCGTTAGTGTAGTCGCATTGTTCATGATCACGTTGTGGGGGAGGGGTGCATCAGCCTTTGATGGTGGAGGTGCATGTTGCACTGAGAGTGAGGGGTGAAGTGTGAACCGGCAGGCAAGCAAGCAAGAGCAGTGTCTGAATTTAGTTGACTTTGTACTCTGCACAATGACAATAAAGTTGAGTCCAATCTAATCTAATCTATCCCTAGTGACCAAACATCACCAACATTATTGTGTGGCGAATCCATGACCCAAGTCTGGTTTCGGTACGAGAAAGCATTGCCAAGATATGAGCTCATTTCCTGTAACTTTAGTACCTCCTAGTGGTCCAAGGTCACCAAATATATTGTGTGTCCTCGGGATGGGGTCCTAAGTCCATATAATAAGTTTTGTTTCGGTACGCGAAAGCATTGCTGATATATGAGCCTACATCCTGTGATTATAGCGCCCCCACAGTGGTAAAAAGAGTCCACATTGTGTGTTCTTAGGATGGGAAAACATATAAACACAGTGGGTGCCTTGCAGCTTCGATGCTTGGCCCCCAATAATAGGAAAATGTACAAACACAATGGGTGCCTACACTGCTTGGTCCCGAATAATAGGAAAGCGTAAATATGCAATTGGGCTTTGCTACTGGCCCCCAATAAGAAAAGGTAGAAACAGTAATGATGCTTCGCAGCTTCACTGCTTGGCCCCCAAAATGACCGAAATGTGCCAAATGACTTGAGTGATAGGGAGAAAATGTAGTGTTGAAAGCCACAATCAGAATAATAGCTTGAGGATTTTGAAATTAAAAAAGCCTATTTTCTTGGATGGAATTGCTCATGAAGGAAGTCATTGAAAGAGGACACACTCAACTATTCATATACGGTGGAATTGTTTGCAACAAATCAGTCTTGACCAATAGGGACAAATTTTAGTGTATAAAAACTGCAATGAGAGAAATAGGCCATAGGAGTTCTAATTGAAAACAAAGCCATTTTATGCGATGGGGGTTTCACATGGGGAGTTGTCATTGGAAAGAAGAGCGAGTGTAGTTTCGGAATGTGTTGAAACAGCCGATGCAAAGGACATTATGGGATGTGTGTAGCTGTTCAAGTGCTGAAATTCTGCAATTTCACAAATACATATTATATGTTCTAAGGGGTGGAAAGGTCACATTTCCAGGATAGAATTTCACAAGTGAGGTGTCATTAGAAAGGGAGGAAGTGTAGTTATAGAATGTGGTGAAATATCCCTTGCAAAATCCTTCATGGGACATCAGTCGCTGTTCTAGTGCTGAAATTCTGCAATTTCACAAAATATATACTGTATTTTCAGAGGGGCAAAAAAGGGCATTTTCCACCATAGAATTTCACAAGTGGGGTGTCATTGGAAAGGGGAGGAAGTGTAGATATAGAATGTGGTGAAATATCCCTTGCAAAATCCTTCATGGGACATCAGTCGCTGTTCTAGTGCTGAAATTCTGCAATTTCCACAAATATATACTGTATTTTCAGAGGGGCAAAAAAGGGCATTTTCAACCATAGAATTTCACAAGTGGGGTGTCATTGGAAAGAGGAGGGCGTGTAGTTTCAGAATGTGGTGAAATATCCCTTGAAAAATCCTTCATAGGCTATCTGTCCCTGTTCAAGTGCTGAAATTCTGCAATTTCACAAAATATATACTGTTTTTAGAGGGGCTAAATATCTAATTTTCCAACATAGAATTTCACAAGTGGGGTGTCATTGGAAAGGGGAGGAAGTGTAGATATAGAATGTGGTGAAATATCCCTTGCAAAATCCTTCATGGGACATCAGTCGCTGTTCTAGTGCTGAAAATCTGCAATTTCACAAATATATACTGTATTTTCAGAGGGGCAGAAAAGGGCATTTTCTACCATAGAATTTCACAAGTGGGGTGTCATTGGAAAGGGGAGGAAGTGTACATATAGAATGTGGTGAAATATCCCTTGCAAAATCCTTCATGGGCTATCTGTCCCTGTTCAAGTGTTGAAATTCTGCAATTTCACAAAATATATACTGTTTTTAGAGGGGCTAAATATCCAATTTTCCACCATAGAATTTCACAAGTGGGGTGTCATTGGAAAGGGGAGGAGGTGTAGTTTCAGAAAGTGGTGAAACATCCCTTGCAAAATCCTTCATGGGACATCAGTCGCTGTTCTAGTGTTAAAATTCTGCAATTTCACAAAATATATACTGTTTTTAGAGGGGCTAAATATCCAATTTTCCACAATAGAATTTCACAAGTGGGGTATCATTGGAAAGGGGAGGAGGTGTAGTTTCAGAAAGTGGTGAAACATCCCTTGCAAAATCCTTCATGGGACATCAGTCGCTGTTCTAGTGTTGAAATTCTGCAATTTCACAAAATATATACTGTTTTTAGAGGGGCTAAATATCCAATTTTCCACAATAGAATTTCACAAGTGGGGTATCATTGGAAAGGGGAGGAGGTGTAGTTTCAGAATGTGGTGAAATATCCCTTGCAAAATCCTTCATGGGCTATCTGTCCCTGTTCAAGTGTTGAAATTCTGCAATTTCACAAATACATATTATATTTTCAGAGGGGCAAAAAAGGGCATTTTCAACCATAGAATTTCACAAGTGGGGTGTCATTGGAAAGAGGAGAGAGTGTAGTTTCAGAATGTGGTGAAAGATCCCTTGCAAAATCCTTCATGGGACATCAGTCGCTGTTCTAGTGTTGAAATTCTGCAATTTCACAAAATATATACTGTTTTTAGAGGGGCTAAATATCCAATTTTTCACCATAGAATTTCACAAGTGGGGTGTCATTGGAAAAAGGAGAGAGTGTAGTTTCAGAATGTGGTGAAATATCCCTTGCAAAATCCTTCATGGGCTATCTGTCCCTGTTCAAGTGCTGAAATTCTGCAACTTCACAAATACATATTATATTTTCAGAGGGGCTAAATATCCAATTTTCCACCATAGAATTTCACAAGTGGGGTGTCATTGGAAAGGGGAGGAAGTGTAGATATAGAATGTGGTGAAATATCCCTTGCAAAATCCTTCATGGGCTATCTGTCCCTGTTCGTGTTGAGATTCTGCAATTTCACAAATACATATTATATTTTCAGAGGGGCAAAAAAGGGAATTTTCAACCATAGAATTTCACAAGTGGGGTGTCATTGGAAAGAGGAGAGAGTGTAGTTTCAGAATGTGTTGAAAAGTCCGATGCAAAATGACATGTAGGCCGTAGGGAATACATTTACTGTAGAAAAACTTCAAAATCTGCTACCAACTACATACCACCCCCCCCCCAGTGTAAAATGAACAAAATTGTTTAATAGAAAAAAACATAACACAACATGTATCAAAAGATCCAGCACAGAAAATAAAGAAAAAACTACATAATCTGCCACCCTCTACATAACCCCCCCCCCCTCTAAATTACCAAATTATTTAATAGAACACAAAAGGCAACATTTCTCAAAACATTCGGCAGTGGAGTTAACAGAAAAAAGATATACAGGCTTTTGAACGTCTGTGAACAATGCCTGTTCATCTGCAACAGGCACATGCCTGTGTTATCGCGGATTTGCGGTCAACACTGGCCCCTTGTGGACGAGGTAGAAAATTGCATTATTTAAGGTGGAACGGAAACTTAACTCCCCCGCGATCTGAAAGTGGTCTTCCCCCGCGGAAATGAAAGTGGTGCTAACTTCAGCCTCGTCTGCAGCAGTAGGCTCATCCTCCTGGACACTGACCATCTTTTCGCACTAGTTCCACCTCACCAGTCTCTCGCCCCTCAGCACTGTATTCTGAGTCATGGCTAGCATCCAGACTGGACTTCCACAGAGTCCTCCTGTGTGACCTCAGGGCAGAGTCCTGCACGGGTTCGGGTACCCGCGGGTACCCGACGGGTGACCCGCACATTTTGATGAAACGGGTGAAAAATATTCTACTGTGTCGGATGCGGGTGCGGGTCTGGTCGGGGGTGACACGGGTCGGAATTGGCCTTTCGTAAACATCACGTGCATATGTAACAATATTTTCTACAGTAACACATCCTAAATAATATGCCTGCAATTCAAGTTGATAAAAGCATTTGAAATGCACGTTTCGTACGTGCCTTCCCAAAACAGGCGCCTATAGCCTACTTTCACTTTTAAAAATCACATGCGTGGGATCTGCCTGCAGTCTTTCAGAACAAAGTGGCTGCACATTGATTAAAAAACGCCTAAAGATGACTCTTTTGACATGTTGTCATGGTGGAAAGAGCATGCTCGTTTAATTCCCAATATTGTCTAGATTGTGAGATCTATTGACATCCCTGCAAGCGAGCGAGATTTATCCTATGCGTGGGAAAAGGTAGGCCACATTTTTCCCATTCAATCTTGCACTCAAATAAACGGGATAGTGTCACACGTTTTATGGCTATTTCCATAAAGTTTCACAGGCTAATGCATAATCCGGTGTAGCTAGGTTATGACCGAATCATTGTGCTATTATATCGTGTTATTGTGTAGGCTAGCCTACTACTGCTGTTAATAAGTTGTGTGTGCAAAGCCGTGTTTAAATTCAAAATTAGGCATTTGCGTGGCGATAGCCTTGTAGACGCATCTGCTTGAAAAGTGTTAAAATGTTATCACTCGGGTGTTGAAAAGTAGCCAGGCTACCACAATACATCATGTAGGATATGCCTGTCAACTTCAGCTGAAGTTGGATCTGCAATGTTAATGGTTGTGTAATTAGTTCCTTAAACGTGTCTGTTTAACTCGGGTACTGGTCGGGTGTCAGTTTTATTTAATGCAGGTCGGGTCGGGTACGGATTTTAACTAGCTCTGGTGTCGGAAAACGGGTCGGATGCGGTTTTAAACATGACGGGTACGGGTGGTTGGGGATTTAAAAAATTGGACCCGTGCAGGACTCTGCCTCAGGGTCATGGCTCCTGCATTGACTCCTGCCCTATACACGATCCCTGTAAAAGCGTTTCAGGACCCTGGCAGGGTTACACATAACGGCCATCCACTGTCTCGCATAACGAATCACAGAAGTATTCTTGAGGTTCTCAGGTTCTAACTTGAGGACCATCTGACAGAAGTGAGATGTGTATGCCAGTCCTTTAGATGCTGCACTCAAAAAAAATGATTCTTGGTCCTAATAAACATTAAAAAATAGTTTTAAGTAAAATGTAACTGAAATGTATTAAGTCAAAAGTTTATTCAAGCAAAAAACATAAACACAAGGTGAATGTGTTCAATGTAAACTGAATGTAAACAAATCAGGTACACCTTATTTGACTAGATCCTTTAGGGCAGTTATGTGCGTGACACTCCATAAAGTAGGTGGCGGTATGCACTAACTTAAAGAAATTGACCTATACAGAACCAGAACAAGGCCCTGATGAGCATGGATTAATGAGGAGACCCTGTAGATCTTCCTTTTGGATTTACCACACGCAAATAATTGAACTGGCTGACCAGAAATGAAAAAACAGATTTGGTAAGTTTTTCCAATAGTTTCCCATCTTTTGTGGCAACAATAAATATGCCATTTGATATTTTTTGAGAATATATCTATATATGTTTCATGTTTTTACAAAAGTTTAGTTCAAGGATAGCACGTGTCTGCACGGAATCATCTTCCCACCTGCCTAGTTAGTTAACCATACGTTATGTTTTTTAGAACAAGTTTGCAGCTCCAGCTGAAATAACCTTAACTTAGCCTTGGCTGGTGGTTCTGAAAAGTGCTTGTTCGGTTACAAGGGAGGTGGACTGCATTGCTTTACTGGCGCTTAGGCTGCTTAATGCTATTGCTATCCTATGGTGTCGTGCTGACTTACCATTAGCTAACGTTAGCAGTTCACTTTAAAGTTAAGTCTTCGACTTGCTTAACCAAGACAAGTTTAATGTTACAGCGCTGCGGCCCTTATCGGCCCTTATCGAAATCGATTCTTTGGTGCCACAGGCGTATAGCCTACTTGAGGAATTCAAGAGTCATTTATGCATTTTTATTAATTATCCATGTGAGAGAATGATGAGTGTTGTCTGCACCTGCAGAATGAAATGGAGGCCCTCCTGTAATGTTAAATGTAAATGCAAACCTAAAGTTAACCACTATGATAACAATACTAGTACAGCTAAGTAGCTGTACTAGTATTGTTATCATAGTGGTTAACTTTAGGTTTGTTTAGTCATTAACAAGTCTCCACATGCAGCTGATGTGGGATGGCGGGATGAAGAACAGCACAGCGTTTCAGTTTGGGGGGGGGGGGGGGGTGCTAGTTTGAGAATAAAGCAAAAGAAGCAGAGAGCGTTCATTATTTTTAAATGGTAAATAATTTAAACAACATATGTTTGAAAACAATTCTTCTTTACTTTTAGGTATAATATCATATGGGCAAAAAAATTTCCTGTCTTGAGGGCAACCTCTCAAATTTAGGTGAGTACATGTGAAGACATTGATCAGAACTATTACAACAGCTAATTATTTACTCAATTTGTTGTTACAAAATAATGTTTGTTGACTTGCACTGTGCCCTTCTGTTTTTGTTTTCTAGATGAAATATGTGAATGGGTGTGTGTGGAATATCAGTAGTGAGTAGATATGAATTACTTAAACATTGTAAACTGAAACATGGCCACTATGGGAACAGGTTCAGGCATCATTGTCCATATTCTGATTGTCGTTGCTCATTTAAATTATGGAGTAATCTTAACCCATATATACCGTAGTCACAAAATTCAAGCATCTTCAAAGACTTCAGAGCTATCTGATGTCATGTCAGTTGTGTGCTTTTCCCGAGCTTTCAAATGATCGTGAGTATTTCACTCATGTAAATGAGCATTTGCGGAGACAAGAAACTTGTAAACAGTAATAGCTGGGGTGAGAAAGATGGTTGTCCTGAAAGATGTGTTTAAATGTGTTATAATATTTGAAATGCCTCCTTTTGCAGGGTGATGCCATTGAAATCAAGAGGGACTGTGTAATTAGAAGTTTGTGTGTCTACCTCAAGGAAGACAGCAGTACATTAATCAAGGAATATTTGGTCAGTAGTAGCATTAAAAAAAATAAATTGTACAATGATTTGCTTTTTTGTGTTCTCCCACCTCCTAATGATCCTTTCCCCCTCACTATCAGGATGTCAACAGTGAGGAGGCGAAGAGGGAGATCGGACAGACCACCATGGGGATTTACAAGATTCGCAAAGTAGGCTCTGATGAAGAGGATGAGCCGCTCACGGAGCTGAGAAGTGTTGCATTTGGGTGGATCATGTGTTTTGGACTCATTTATGCTCTTAATTCGACCTATCCCCAAGAACTCAAGTATACATTTGAGTTCTTCCAGAAGGTGTTGATGAACTTGGATGGAAACAAACTGTCCCTAAAGGTCCAACCCCTTAAGATCAAGATGCTCCAGTAAGTGATTTGGACTTGTAGGACAATGCTTTGATTTTTCTTCTATTTTGTTTTATATACAGTCTTGTTTTTTATAAACCTTTTTATTTAGCCTAGTTTCAATTAACCGTGTAAATCAAAACTGTGCCCTGTTAAGTTTGTAGAGATCAAGTTGTATTGTGTTTGGGCTGGTCCATCTGAATGGGACCTTAAAAAAACGGTACTGCGTGTGTGCTATGTATGATGAGACCAGATCAGGGGTGATGGGCACTAATGTTCTGGTAAGTTAAGTGGTAACTTTTTGACGTTTTCAAACTCACATATTTAGTTTTGAGTGGGTCGCCCTTTCTTTTCTTTACACACCCTTAGAAATTAGGGTTGTAGTGTCCCCCAGCTTGCTGTGTTTGGCCCTATTCATCTGTCTAGGAGTGTGTGTGTGTGTGTGTGTGTGTGATAAGACCAGGAGTGATGGCCAGTGGCCACTAATGATATTCTCCCTAATTTCCCACTGCGAGCGCCATTCTTTCCCCTCCTAGACAGCAGCCCAAATTTGTCGCTTTTCTTACATTTGGACATTCAGGCATCCCTCTATTGAAACAAAATGTCTGTTAATTTCTTTATTCATAACAACTCAAGAAATAAGAAAGGGGACCATAGTCTCTTTTTTTTGTTTGTTGTCAAGAGGAAAATCAGTTTAAGTTCAGTGGTAACATTTTTAAGGCCATATCTCCGTTTTGATTGGGTCACCCTTTCTTTTCTTAACTTCCTGTCCTAAATTAGGGTTCTAATTTCTCCCAGTTTGCTGTGATTGGGCTGGTCTGTGTGTTGTGTGTAATGTGTGTGTGTACTGTGTATCTAAGCCTGTGTGTATGTACTGTATCTAAGCCTGTGTGTGTACTGTATCTGAGCCTGTGTGCGTATACTGTGTATCTGAGCCCGTGTGCGTGTACTGTATCTAAGCCTGTGTGCATGTACTGTGTGTCTAGGCACACACATACACACACAGTACACACTCAGGCTTAGATACACAGTACATACACACAAGTATGTACTGTGTATCTAAGCCTGAGTGTGTACTGTGTGTGTATGTACTGTGTTTCTGCCTGTGTCTGTGCCCAAATGGTCCTAGTAAGTCAGTTCCTGCTTGTTGGTATTGGCCATGTGTATCTGTTATTAATGGATCTGGCAATAAAGTTCCTGAACTAAATGAACTGTGTGTTATTACAAAAGATGGAAACCATATGGTTTATGTGAAAGTTCAGCTTAACTTTACCCAATAATTACATATAAACACCTAAGGTTTATATAAAAGGTCACCTTAACTTTAATCAATAATTACACATGAACACCTAAGGTTTATTTAAAAGTTCACCTTAACATCAAGTGTCCATTTAATTATAATTAATTTGATCCATTCACATTTACTCAACCTGATAAAAACCATACCATTAAACTTTACTCTTTACATTCAACTTGTAATATAATTACGTGGAAAATTGTCATGTAATTAAATTACATAAAGTCAACGTTTTAGGCTTGATTATTTTTTTGAGTGTGTGTGGTAAGATGCGTCCACCAGTGCTTTAGGCTGTGCGGTGAGTTGGAGGAGAGACCATAAATGTCATTGAATAGCCTTTGTGTAAAATTATATTTTCTAGATCAGTGCTGAAGGTTTGATTTTGCAGTGTAGTTTCATACCCAAGGTTTCTCCCATTGTCTTAACAGTCTCCTGCAACAACCATACCAGGTGGAGTGGCTAGGTGGAGGCACCAATCTCCCCAGCTCTTATCGCCACATGCCTGCAAGTATTCACACTCCAAAACTTCAGTATAACTCTACAGGAGAGTATTCCAGTGAGCGAGTGTTGATAAAAACCTGTTTGTTAACCTTGACATGAGGGAAACTCAAACATTCATTTATTATAGTAATAGACTGTGAACATAACCTTCAGCAGTTAGCATTTTCTCTAACAAGGTTTATCTCCTCCCTTCTGCTGGGCAGCTATTGGACATAAATTGTCAATTTCCCCTCTATCCTAATTTTTGAAGATTGGGCATACAGGTAAAAAGTTATGTGCATTACCGCACGTCCAAAACGGCAAAACACATTTTTGGTCATTGCAGAGCTCCCTTAGCCTAGAAATCTAGACGCACCCTAGCGGCGGCAAATTCATTTTACACTTCAATGATATAGGATGGCCCGCCAGGCTAGAGCTCCCTAGAAGTAAAATGACACCAGATGTCTTGTGTTTCCTCACAATGTTAAGAGGGTGTAGTCTACTTTCTTTTTCGAATGACTGTATTGTATATGAGCCAACTGTGCATTTTCAATAACCATGCATTATGAGGTATGACTCAAGAAGTGAGATGTCATCTTTAGTATGATATGCTTTATTGATCACTAAAATCACAAGAGGATAGATAGTATTCGTCATCATGATTATTAAAAAAATTGCAGAAAATGACGCCCTGAATATACTCTCACGCAAAAACAGCATCACTTCAGGATATTCTAAAGACACTGTTGTTTTCAATCTGCATTATAAATGTGTTTTTACAAATCAACCAAACTGGATCAGAGTAGTGCTCAGACAGTGCAGTCGTAGAGTATGTTGTCCTTCCGGATGATCCAGAGATATCATCCGTATCGTAGAATAGAATTCACTCCGTAGACAGAGCCATCACCTCACACCTCAATCGTAGACAAGGATCCTAGAATACTCTGCCAGTCAACTCACTAAGAAACAAACCCCTTAATTTCACCCCTTATAAATACCTTACTTTTGACCTTATCATGGTGAAGTTAATCAGGTACTTCGACCCAATTAGTTGCAACCAATTTAAAAACATGGTTTGGTTTGCACCGTTTACTCCCAAGATGTCTACTGGTCATGGGATGTTTGACAATTTCCCTCCATACAGTGTAAAGATATTGTCATTTTTTATGCTGAGTTGTTGAGAGGTAACTCTCTGGGGAGACAGGTTGCTTAGCACCCTTTTATACAGTCCGCAACATGCTTTTTTCATCCTAATATAAGATTAATAACACTTGTCGATTTTAATTTTTGCAGTGTATAATCTGAGGTGGAAATGCATATGAAGTCTAACAGGGAATTAAGAGAAAACAGGAAATGTCACTTTTAATTTGTGACACTGATTAGGCTTGTGCCTTTGGTCTGGGAGGTGGTGGCTGGAGTTTGTTTCTGTGCCCTGCTTTGTTTGTCTCTCCAACAACCTCAGCTCCCTCTTCCAAGTAACTCTTTAGCTCCCTCTAATGGTTGCAGCTTAGTGTTGTCACGATGCCAAAATTATGACTTCGATACGATACCTGCCATAAATATCACGATGCTCGATACTAAAACGATACTACGGCGAAATCCTAAGATATCTGGAGAAGAAAGGACTCATACCTCCTCCAAGTGTATTGAGTCATTTGTGTTAAATTTGGTGCACTTTTGTAGTGTGTAGGTCAATTCTGGGTTCTAAACTTCTAAACTTCCTACATAATGATTATTTTTTTATAGTCAGTAAAATAGTAGGCCTACTTTCTGTGATTAAGTCATTTATTGTTTGTTATAGTTAATTTACATTGTGTTGTGTTTTGGCAATAAAGTAGCTTTAAATAGCCAAACTAGGCTAGATCAAGGTCAGTGTTCAAATTACTGCATGCAAATCACTGAATACTATGCAGAGGGGCCTAATCTTTAGGCCATCTGATGTACAGTATAGGCTACCCTAGGCCTTCCCGTGTTCATGGGATTTCTTTGACAGTTGCAAAGGGGAAAATGTGAGGATAGTCTTCTTTGCGCCCAGTGTACAAGTACGACGTTCCAACCACTCAGGTCTTCGTCAGATAGGCCTACACCATTACCTGTTGCAATATATCTGTGTGCATTACTACATTACGTCTTTTTCTTTGATAACATGATTTGCTAGCACGTACTGTAACAATACGCCGCTATTATTATTAGGACTCAACACGCTTTGGTGGTATTATGCTGTGGGCTTTAATTAGCGCATTTCGGGTAGCCTATCCTACATCTGGGCAATAATTATGACCGCCGCTAGCAAAGGTAGCGAAGCGGTCATATAGGGATTGTCAAAGTTTTTTTTTTTTTTTTTTTTTTTTTTCCCGTCATCTACTTCCTGAAATTTTGGTCAACGATACCCGGGGCACCGAAACACCGGGGCACATGAAATTTGGTGGGTATGTAGCCCCACTAGACTTTTACGGAAAAATTTCGTTTGGTCCCCGGGGGCCACTCCCCCTCCGCGCTGGGCCCCCCGAAACCCAAAAAATGCAGTTTTTCCTAAATAACTACCTGAACCGTGGCACCGAGGATGAAGAAATTTTTATGGTATGTTGGTCTCAAGGGCCCACATCAACTTAGCCCATAATCACTCATTTGTGATTTGCACCCCCCCGGTAAAAAATGAAAATGCAATATCATTCTGCTTTAATCGCCCCTCTCTTCAGTAAAGACGTTCAGAACTGCACCAAATTTTATGTGTATGATTAACCTGACATTCTCTGGGGGTATGCCAAGTTTCGTAGAATTTCATCCATGGGGGGGTCTAAAAAATGAAGTTATGTGTACATTTAGTGACTCTACACTCATTGGCCTATAGATGGTGGTGCACACATATACACATGCACACACACACACAGGCACCCACATACTATCGGTATTAGAACGGCCGATACATAATTACAAATTCAGTAGGATTAAAAGAAAGCCAAAATAAATATTCATCATCATCATCATGGCTGCATTTCCAGTATTGGCGATAAGTAGTCGTTTGTCCACTAGATGGCGCATCGTTGCAGTGAGACGTAATTTTGTTGGAAGTTAATCTAAAGTGGGTTGGATAGACACTATGCTTCCTACAAGGACAAGACTGTAGGCTAGTTTACCGCAGAGAACGTCTAAGGGTAGGATGATTTCTGCATGACATGTAATTCCCATTTCCTCTTGAAGCCGAAATAAATCTGATAATGTTTATCGGACATGCTTGTTTTTTACTGCAGGTCCAGTAGGCAGGCTACGTTAATCCTATCAATAGCAGAATGTAGGTAAAATAATGTTACCGTTAGCATGGTTGAGTGATGGAGGCCAATTTGATTATTGATGTATTTGTAGAAAACCATAAATGCGTTTATAGGCTACCAAGCAAATCGATAACAGCACTAATTGTATCTTTCGACTGTCATCTCATTTGCTTATGACCATAACCTAGGCTACTAACAGGAGCTAAGTGAGTTAGCCACAACACGTTCGCTACGTGATGTTTTTTTAATGGAAAATATATAGGCTAGCTGCTACCTGAAAGATAACCTGTCTATGATCCCGTGATGATCTACATCTCCATTTAAACCAGATGTTTTAGAGCGCACGTTGAGATGTATTCAGGGCAGGGCTGTACCTACACATATTTGTTGCACGTGCTACAAAAATCATTCTTTGCGATGGATGATTTAGTACCAACGTTACACCGGTCAGATACAGTTTTGCCTATGGCTATTCCGTGAGACTGAGGCGCTTTTTGTTTGTTCGAAGTGCGTGTTTAGGGTGTGAGAGGGGAGTCGATGTGCTTTGATTCCAGCTTGGTAGTTGTAGTCTATGCGATTAAAAAACACGTGTGTGTGAAGTATCCAAACAATGATAACGCTTTCATTATGGCTGCTTTAGCCACAGACCTTGAGCTACTGTACAGTGGGTTGGGTTCCATTTAGAAGTGTCCACTTCATTCGCCCTTTCCGTGATTCACAGCTACGTGAAATGTATTACTACTGATATGCAAAACTATTAACTTTTCGCCAAGAGGTGGCAGCTTGATACTGTAAGGTGTAAGCCATTGGTTCCAACGGAGATTTTATTTGGGTCGCCAGCATAGCCTAGTGACAATTTGTGTTGTGTAATAGGCCTAGCATAGGGCCTACCTTATATAGCTTATAGTTTGTTAACAGTCACGGTTTTGTCATAACTCCCTCTATGCATTTTTGCATTTAGAATAGCTCTAAAACCGGGGGGCGACGTCGCAGGGGGGGCGCCAGTGCGTGGATATCTCAATCGCAAAATTAAACAATATTTCTATCGGGCGCCTACCATGGACTAGGCTGGGTGAAAATCAAAAGATTGCGTCAAAAGATTGAGCTTAACCATGGACCTCATGGTTGCAAAATGCAAGGGAACATGAATCAGCATATTATTTGCACAAACAATAACGGAGAGTAGCTCTTCAACTTTGCCCGTTAAAATGTGTATGAACAGTCTCGCAACGCATTTCATGAAGGCCCTTTTGGACATGTCAGTTATTTGCACCACTGGGTAAAACGGCATTTTGTTTTAGACTACTGGTATTTAATTTGTGCATTGACAATAAAGCTGAATATCATTTGAACTAGATGACTAAACTTATGCATATGTAGAAGAAGAAACATTCACAAAAATCCATGACATGACCTCTCTTCTTGATAGCTGTTGAAAACTGCATGGAACTGACAGGGATTTTTTTGTTTAATAATAAATAAATAAATACATTATGCTGCTACCTTCTGCTTTTCCCAAATACAATGTAGCCTACAGGTGTACCTTTCATCAGTCCAGTTGCAATGGATGGACTGTGATGAACTGCCCTACTTGTGATTGTTTAGAGATTTTAAAGGTTTTATAACAATTTTACAGATTTTTTGGCCCAGAAACAAATCTATTCACCTTTGCAGCGCCAGTAGGCTACTTTGTGTGCGGAATGTGTGCAAACACACATTCCAAACAAGCATACACAAAAGTTTCAAGAGTGGGGGATGGAGTAGAAGATGGAGACAAATTCATTAATATGATTTATTTTCGCGGAATGGATGTGCAGGACTGAGCGGCGGTCATATTTTGTACCGCTACGCGGTACATCTAGTTATTGAACAAATTGCAGTCTACATGCCATGACAAATATTACCAGTAGTAGGCTACTGACCGAACATGAAATAGATCGTTTACAAGTTATGGTAATGTTATTCTGGCGTGAACATTGCGCTTTCATCACGTTAGCACCCTATGATTACAGCTCGTTATGTCTCGTCAAAATGATTACAGCTCGTTATGTCTCGTCAAAATTCATTGATGAAGGAAGGTTCGCTTTATCCCAGAGAACCATACTCGTTTCACTTAGGCTAGACTAAAACATAAGAGAAGAACTTGGCACTAACCATGTAGTCGTGTTTTCTATAGCATATTCGTTAACCTGTCGTTCTTTGAACTCTTTAAAAATGTTGGGATATGTCTGCGAGGTGTTTTGCCAAGTTCCATGCGTAGCCTACTGCTTTTAAATGACTTTGTGTACCTGATGGCTTGCCTTAATTCGCGATGTATCCGAAATAGTTGCAGATTTCACTGCACCTTTTGTTTTATCCACAAGGCCTAGAACTGTCGGCAAAGAACTATGACGTTGGCTGCGCACTCACTCACTCAGAGCTGCCTGCTTGACACGCCCACTTGCCTAGATGCGTGAAAGGAGCAGTGAGAACAGCAGTTCACACAGACACAGAACGTTATTATTTTAATAAAGTATCGATTCTAAAAACGTCTGAAATCGTATCGTTTTTTGCGTGAAGGCATCGCGATACCTTTTTAGTATCGATACACCGTGCAACACTATTGCAGCTGAACTGCTCTATGGACACCCTTTTCGTATAATTTCGTTGGACTGTTTTTTTCCCTAAGACCTTTGAAGAATGTGACCAGGTTGGACGTCCTTCTCTTGGCACTCCACAGCAGCATCCAGAAGGTCGGAGCGCCCATGGAAAATGTTTTTCATGTCCTTGACGTGGCACTTTGGTGTCCATTAAAGTCACTAATCTATTGCTGACTGTACTTAGCCACTTACCATAGACTGTGTCAAACAGAGGTTGCGTTACACTTTTTCGTTGTCCGTCAAAACGCCTACCTTCTGGATATATTTGAAAAACAAGCCATTTAATAAATGACAGACGGACTTCTGATTTTTCTGTAATTATTTAAAAAAAACATCTGTCAATGAATATTCAGTTAAACCAATAACTCACACACAGGGTTAATTAATCAGTATGTCTGCTATGGGATAAGTGGATATACCATATTATATTGTTTGTAATAATGTTCTTTATAAGGACATTGAGCTCCTTTAGAAATTGACCTGTTCTGGTCTTTTTGATTTTTAGATATAGATGAAACCGGATCGAGTTCTTCAATGAATCATTCAGCTACTGTATATTCTCAGAATATAGAGACTTTCTTTTCTTCTCTCCAGATAAATGGACATAGATAAATTATTTCAAGAATACAAAAACTATTTGTGGAATGAGGAGGACTGATTTTAACATTTTCAGGACCTGATACTCCGAGTGCTTTTGCCACTGCATGTATACAGGAAGACATCCAGGTGTAATTAGGTATAGAAATTGTGGAAATTACTTTTGGAGGCTCATAAGAGATGGATGTTCTAGAGCTGGTCGTTGCAGTTACACATCAAACTAAACACCCTTTTCCCTTTCGGAATAAATTGTTTTATGCTCTTGATATATAGCAAAGGGGAGTGGGGTTAACTGAAACTATATGTAACATATCAAACATCTCTTAAGAAATAAAATGTTTTCACTTCTCTCAACATAACATGTAAATTAATGTAATTCAAGCAAGAAAACTAATGCGTCAACATTTTGTTTAGTATATGTGTGTCTAATGGCTCCAACATCACTTCCAAATGCACAAAGCTGCATATATACTGACAGAAGAATATTCATATCTACCATAAAGCCATCATTGCCTCAATTTTCTATGGGATAAACTATTCCCAAACAATCCTTATTTTAAAAAAAGAAAAACACCAATATATTTTTTTGTCCAAATTTTGTCCAAATTTGGCAAAAACAAATCACCATTCCCTTAATGTTTCTTTGAGATTAACTGTGTACTGACTCTCCAAGCAACCAAATCACAAAAAAAATCATACATACACAGATAAAACATGTACTAAATGATACAGGACATAATGTGAAAGTTAGAAACATACAACCATAACATTATCTCAAATATGAAAAAATAAGAATGAGTAATGAAAATTACTAAGTTACAAAATTACAAAAAAGTAGGGTTTTGCCACCCACACCCAAATGTTTTAATTGACCCACAAGTCCTGACAAAGCGATAATGGAGCAGTTGGGAGAGTTTTCCGCTCCTTCTGTACTTTGCCGCTATCAGAGCCCTCTCCACAGCCTGAACAAACACTACTCGGTTCTTCAACTCTCTGTCATGGTGAGCAGCATCATGGTCACACTAGGTTTGCAAATACCAGCACTTGGCTTCTTCTTTGTCTGGTCTTAGCATTTCCTGGTAGAACGACCAAAAATTATACTGGGAGCTGTGAGTGTTGTGGTAGAATCTCTTTCTTCCTTGATGGTGACGTGATGCTTGAGAATTCCAGAAGTCCTTGAAATTCCATGACCAACTGAAAGGTCCAATCCCATTATGATGCAAGACTACTGAAATTCCTTGAAGATGTCTAACTCTGTCCATTTTGTTTATATTCCTTAATTTTGTTTTTAAGTACTTGAATGCCTCAGTAGCAAGCGCCTCGTGCCTTGGGTTATTTTTGGGTGCCATCTGAGATACAGGAGTTCGGTGTTGGTTGTGTTTGGACATGGTCCAGATTTCTTTCAGGCACTTATCAATTTCCCTTTTGATGTTTTTAAAGTTCTTAGGGAAGTTTTCCTTAGGTGATGGCACAGGTCCCTCCACCAGTGTTATTTCTCAACAAAGCAGATGTTTTTTTCTCATTTAAACTGGTAAAGATCAATGGATCTTACCTCAACAAACTCATCCTTGCTGATCTGTATTTTGTATCTACAACAATACTGACCTGTTTTACTTGCTGTATCTAAATGTTCAACGACCACTGCATAGTAATATTCTGTATTCTCTGACATCTTTTTGAAGCCAACATATTCACCTCTTTCATAATTATTTATGAAGTTCATCTCGAGGGCATCATGCCATTCCTCAGGTATTAGACTTCCAGGGTCTGGATGATGAAGCCTTTCTCCTTTGCTAGCACTGTTACGAATTTCATACTTTTCCAATGCTTTCCTAACCTCTTCCAGGGTATCACATAACAGAAGCTGGCCAAAAGAGAGCAGAAAATCTGGGCAGAGGGTGTTCTGCAGCAGTGAATTAATTTCTTTGGTTAATCTGATGACCACTTCATACATTGTCTTAATGTTCATATCATCACTGTGCTTCAGGTAGAGGGTGCAACCCTGTGTCTCTTTTGCAACATACACTTGTGTTTCAGAGGTAGTATTGACAAGTGGATCTTGATCTAAGAAGAGCTCTGTCTCAAGGATTTCACAGCATACAATTTGAAGTTTTCCGAAGACATTTTGACATAATTTAATGGCATCAGCAGAAGAGATGGTGCCTTTACTTTGTTCTATAATCAAACTTGTAAGGCCATCCAAAAATGTTCTGGAGTTTAAATGTCTCTCAAACCAACCATTGAACTCACAGTTGTTTTCATATCGACATAGTTTCACACTACTACCCACAAGGCTTTCAGAGGTGACATGAGACAACATTGTGGGTCGACTGTCTTCAGGCAGCAACAACAGCATCTTCTGATGTTCAAAGATGTCCTCACCCAGATAACAATGTTCCAGGTTCATTAGGAGGCTGAGCTTGTCTTTTATTGAGTCCTCCAATCTTTTTGTCTGGAAGACTGTGTCATTAAAGTAGAGATCTGTAGACTCGTGCAGTTTGCCATCTGCTGATGGTAAATACAAATTCTCCTGGAATTGTATTTGCTCTGGTTGTGTTTTTATCAGTTGGAACAGGTGCTGGACAGCACGTTTGAACGTCAACTGCTGATTTGCATTGAGAGTTTCTTTTCGTTCAGAGTCCATGTAAATATCCTTGAGGAGTTTACAATACTGCCTAATTGTTGGCCTTTCCTCCACACCTATCCTTTTAAAGAATTCAGCGTAGAGTGCATGCTGTGAACTGATTTTATACAGATACGGCCTGAACTCTTTGTAATGTTCAAGAAGAAGCACTGCTTGACTGGCTTGCACAAGAACAGTATCATTTTCAACAAGAACCACTGGCTGTTGTTGAAGTTGAGATCCACTGAAATCTTTGATTGATTGTAAGTAGGCATATGATTGGTGAAATACTGTTTTTCTGAGGTTTCTCATATCAGTGTTTGGACATTCTGACCGACAGATGTTTTTCAGATTCTGGGCCACTGAATCACAGGGTGGCTTCTGAAAAGCTCCTGCTTTAACCAAATCAGTGTGGTAATATTGAGAAAGTTCGTCTGTGGGCAGTATTGGCATGGAAGACCAAATGAGATACTGATGATCAGGTTCTGTTTCAATCAAAGACCCTTTACATGCCCTTCTACATCAATATTAAACAAATCTGGAAATGTGGTATTGTAGTCTGTATTCAAGACGAACACATCCTGTCCCTCAATGCTCTCTCCCTCACCCTGCACGGTCTGAAACAGTGGCAATGACTTAAACCTTCTCAGGTATTCCTGGGAGTTTTTGGAAGTGTTAATTCCAGTTTGAAGAAATTCCTGAAGATCAACCAAGTCATCTTCAGACAGGTTCTTGAATATTGAGTGTGGAATCTGGAAAACTTGTTCCAAAACATCATTGCTGTTCCTTGGCTGGAGGAGCTCAGGCACCAAATGATCATGAAGCACTTCATTGAAACATTGAAAAAATGAACAGTTTAATGTTATGAGACCTAATTTGACTAAGATAGATGAAATGTTCCCATCTAATTTCCAAATAACCCTTGAAAGATCCTTCATTGGTTTCAGAAAATGTTTGTTATTTTGGCTTAGGCTGATGACTGGAAGAACAGGAGAGTCAAAGAAGGCTTTCTTGATTTCACTGAAAGTGTCATTTGATTCTCCATCTTTGATGACCTCTAGTTTGATTTGTTCCTCAAAGAATTCCCATAGGTGCTTCAGCCAAGCAGGGGGTTGTCTTCAATTTGAAGCTCTTTCAGTACAGGTATCAAGTATTTTGATGCAACAGGTATTGTCAATTTCTGAAGATAACCACCCGTTTGAAGTATTTCACTGTGCCATACGTTAATGTGATAATCTGCAAAGACTGCCCTTTGTCCCTCAAAACCCTTAGTGTCTGATCTTGAGTAAGGAGAAGAGGAAGTCCATTGATAGAGTTAATGTTGTTCTCATCAATATCTTCCATACAGAACTTTAGGAGTAAGTGGCATCGCCAATTTTCTTTAATGAGTGTGTGATCAACAGGTAAGGGTAAGGCTGCCAATGTTTTTGAAGAATCATTTAGAGGTTTTGCCTTCAAGTACTCCCGCACTGTTTTGGGGCACAGCATCATCACTTCCAGACCTGCCGTCTTAAAACCTGTAGATATCTTCTTCATCTTCTGAGACCAAGGAGCAACACTCATTCCAGTGTCCTCTAAAATTTCAAAAAGATCTGCTTCCAACTCATCACTAAAATGAGGAGAATCCATAGGATTGTGCTTGTGAACATTTGACCAGTTGACTGTGTATTTTTTTGAATTCAATGCCATTGAAGGTGTTTCCTCTGCCAACTGCTGATGGGAAGTACATAAAACAGGTATCACAGAGAGATCTCTTTCATGTATAGATCTGTATACATGATTGATCATTGCATGCCATTCTTGCTTAACGTCTTCTGAGATAGATGGGAAAAATGTCAGAAATGAGGAATCTAACTGTGATTCTAATGTCCATAAATTCAGAGGGGTTCCTGTTCTAATGGTCATTTGTCTGTGCTTTAACAGATCCGCATACAGGGGTGAAATAATGTCCAGCTTGAGTGACTCATTCCATTCAGTCTTAGGACTCACTGCATCCTCTTTCCATAGGTCCCTTCTAGAAGGGTCAACCTCAAAATTCCCATTGACATGAACTGGCAGACCAGTCTCCCCAGGCAGAGGAAGGGAGCAGAATAGCCTTCCAGTGAAGTCAAGCTCAAAGGGCTTTGATTCAATACAAGCTGCCACAGCTGCCTGCGGGGTCTGTGAAACATCAAACGCCTCATCGATTTGATCAGAGGTGGGTCTAAAGGAGCCAAACTGTTCTGCAATGACCCATTGACTCCATGTTTCGTCTTTTGAATCTGATGAGGATATATGCATGTCATAGATGACCTGGCATGGGACAGGGGACTTTTGTACTTGATCTTGGAAGTTTGCTCTCTTAATGCTGCTCTCCTCAGATAACTGCTTTTCAATCAAATATTCTGTATGAAGTTTGTCCGAGTCAGGGCTGATTGTATGGAACTCTATTTTCTTCACATGTTTCAGGAAGAGGATCAAACCATCTGGGTCTTCAGCAAGGACTTGTAACATTTCATCCATGTCACTGGGTCTGACACCTGTTTTGCATATTTCAGACTTAGCTGCCATTTTCTCTGTTCGGAGAGGAAGCCTAAACATAGTTCCAGATTTAAGGCTGAAATCTGAGGGCAGAAATGTCTGGTATACAGTCTTAAATGTTTCTTCCAATGAGTACATGCAACCTGGTTTCTGCTTGGACGCCATCTCTGCATATTTCACATGTGGATCAGATATGCAAAGCCACTTGTCTCCTGTTACAATGGCAGGACAATCTGTGAGAAGATAAACAGAATTGAATCCAAGACCATTTTTTCCTGTTTTTCCACGCTGTCCATGTTTCCCACCTTCCCCAAGCTTCTGAATGCCTTGCAGGTCTGCATCAGTAAAAGCCTTGTTGTTGTACACAC
This sequence comes from Alosa pseudoharengus, assembly GCF_046254945.1. Taxonomy (NCBI): domain Eukaryota; kingdom Metazoa; phylum Chordata; class Actinopteri; order Clupeiformes; family Clupeidae; genus Alosa; species Alosa pseudoharengus. Next base: position 33,039,088 of record NW_027468859.1, on the reverse strand, counting down.
AAAGAGCTGGACCTTGAAGAGAATTCCATTTCTCCCCAAATGTTTTCTCAGTCCCATGTTGTCTCTTATCCCAAATTAAGTGTATTTCTGTGGCTTCTGCATCATCTGCATTCTGAATGAGCTCTTTGATGAGGTCCTTTTTGGAAGGATATGCTTCTATGATGTTTTTTATTCGTACTCTTAGTTTTTCAGTTTGTCCAAATTCTTTTGCGTGAGATAAAGGACCATCAACTAAATGACTTTGTAGTGTGTGGTTCCTTGTTGTCCTGATACCAAAATGGCATGCAACTTTCCTTGCTATTTCTTCGTGACACAAAGTAACATCCGCTGACACTGGCATCCATGGGCTGTCATTGTAATGAAGATCAGAGCTGGGTCTCAGTACAGAGTTTGTATCAGATAGTTCTGTGAACTTGCATCTTCACACTTACGGAGTCCTTTTCTCAGTATGTCCAGACAGATATTTAGATCAACTTCGGAAAGAGGATTGGGCCCGTATTTACTTTCCATCTCATTTACTCTTCCATCACAGGAAGTACCTCTTCATGAATGACATAAAACTCTTCTTGGTCTTCCTTCAAGTCTGTTAACCCCTCTTTACTCATATCACAGAACAAAGTCTTAGAGGCAGGCTGCAAAGTGAATGTTTGGTTTTCAGCCATTACTGGTACTGGAGTATCATCCCTGGCAGATTTTTTCTCTTTGCGCAACCAATTCAGGATATTTATGGACAACCTCAGCTCAGTGGGTTTTCCAAAGAGAGGATTTCTTTGATCAATCCTTTGCTTGACATCATGAAGTATTTTCTCAATCTCATCTTCTGAAAGGGTTAACTTCACTCCAAACTCTTTCAGTAAGACCTCAAATGGCAGGTACTCCTCTGGGACCTTCTCAATGTAAGAACTCAGATCTAATTCAGGGGGATATGCTAAAACCACATCACAAGGTGGTACAAAGTGGTTGTCAATCCAGAGCCAAGGCACAGATTTTTTTTTCAACACCTCCCTGAAAGGCCCAATATGGTCCTGCATGAATCTGTATGTGTCATGCAACTTTGTTTAGAATTTGACATCTTTGCCCAGGTCAGGTGTAGTTTGTGACATTGAGTTTAGTACCGATAGATTCTCAATGACTTTCTCAGCTGGTGGTGGATTCAATAGTCCCAGTTGTTTGCATACTTTCTCATTTAGCTCAGCAACAACTGGCATAACATGCCCAACAACAGTACAGTAAATTTAATGTCTAATTTCACATGGTTTATAAAAATGTCTGTTTTCCTGTTTCTTCTTGATTTTCTTGATCTTCTTTCCTCTTGAATCCATACAGGTCACAGCATATGGATTCTCACAAGGAAACCACTGTATCTTTTGTAGTTGCTCCAGCTGGCTTGGAGCAAATTTAGAAATTATATCATTGTCATTCAGCACTCGGAGAAGAACATCTGCTTTCTCCCATGCTTTATCCTCAGAATGTCCGAAGGACTTTTCAAGACTTCTGACATCATCTAGCACATTACCAGGTGATATATCCTTCTCTTCTGACTGCAGGCCAAGTTGGCGTAAGCTCTGGAGCATCTGTTCTGTCATTACATAGTCGGCAGAAGGAAAGAAATTTGGCTCAAAGAGTTTTTTGAAGGCCTCATTGCTTGGAGCTTTGGCTTTCTGGCATTGTCCTTCCATTTCAATGAAGGTCAGATCTTTGCATTTTTTGTATAATGTCTCATTCTGAGAGAAGAGGGCACAGCCATGTTGTAGTATCCAGATCATTGCTTTCTTTTCATTCTGCTGATTAAAATAACCTGCCTCAATGCCTTCCACCAAATGAAGGGCCAGCTTTGCTGTGTCCCAAAGTTGAACCTTGAGGATTGACAAAAGTCTGTGATCGGCTCTAGTAGCGCACTGGACCACAGAATTAGGAATAGGGAGGTCAGAGGGAATGGTCGGTGAGGAGTTTAAAACCACAGCATGCTTTAATTTGGCACATACATACTCGCCAGTCATCAACTGGAACAGAGGCATCTTAGAGACTATGCTTTGCTCTTTATCTGAAAGAGAGTCCACAGAAGAGAGGAAGGATTTGATTTCCTCTTTTTCAGTGCAAGATGCAGAGTGGATTCCTCTGATGACCTGATCACTGCTCAGGTTTAAGAAGACCTTCAGCAGGCTTTTAGGTGATGGTGGAAGAACAAAGGCTTCTATGTCATGGTGTTTGAGGTACTGCTCTTGTTGTATGATAGTTCCCCCAACTTTCTTTACTACGTTCTGAATGTTTTTAGATAGGCTGCTATGTTTGCTTTGCTGAAATACCAGGGTTGGTTTTCTCTGTAGCTTTGCCAACAACACAGATTCGGAATCATTTTCGGGTGATTCCACAGGTAATAATGGCAGATTAACAAAGTAGCCTAACTCCTCCCAGTTGGAACTCAAATATTTCCAAAACTCTATTAACCACCCCCTGGGAGGATGTTCTGGATTATCTCTATCCAACACCACAGGGTCAAGTTCATTTTTCCATTCATGTGGTAAATGTTTCTTGGTTAAATCAGCCACATTTTGTGCATCCAGGTTGATGATGTTGAATGTTTCTACAATTATTAAAAACAAGAGTTAGAGAGTTTAATGTTAGAGAGAAAAACCATGATGCATGCACAGATTCTAATTATTAAATGTGAATACTACTGTTATATTTGTTTCTTCGTGTTGATATTTCTTTATTCATAGTATCAAAATTAACCAACCTTTTGTGGCTATATTTTTCAGGTGGCAAAGGCTGTTGAGGTTCAGTTCCTGAGATATAAACGCTCCTTTGCAAAATGGTAGCAATTCTCTGAAAAGTGTAAACAAACAAAATGTAACCTTAGATTCTTTACAAAACATTATTATACTTATATTCACAATGCTAGTAGAACGCTCCATTGACTTGAATGGGATTTCCCAATGTTCTACGGCAGGGGTTTTCAACTGGTTCTGTGCCAGGGACCACCATCCTGACAAACAAGTAATCCACAGACCACTATTGTGTGTGTGTGTGTGTGTGGGGGGGGGGGGGATAGTTTAGATATGTCAGTGTGGAAAAACCGCTCTCACAGAAGTATTGTTGGAAAGGGTAAAAGACACCTCACAGCACTCTTTCTCATGAGTGGCTGTCCTTTGACATCAAGCAAAATATGTTGCATATAGGCTACTCAAGAAACTGTGTGTCTCCATATGACGCAAGTTTCCGTAGTTTCAGCCTCAACGTTGAACATACGAAACAGTGGTACCTCCTCTCCAGTTTTGTCAATCGTTATTTAACAATCCATATTTAACATTTAATCGTCACTGTATTTTCTTTCTCGTTTCCAATATGTTTCCTCCGAAGTTGGAACTTTGTCTGAAGAGCAAGCAGCAGAATCCTGTCCATCTGTCCTGACATCTGTTACTTTCCTTAGGCTACTAAATAGCGATCCGTGCTGGTACTGACTACAGTAGCTAACTTCACCTTAGTTATAAACGTTAGTTAACAGCTCCACTCCTCTCCAAATTTCACCAAACTATTAAGCTTATTTTCAACGAAACCTAACGTGAACTCCGTCCGAGATGCTGGTCTATTTCGCGCAGAGACTGTAGCCTACCTTATGAATGTGCGTGTGTGACGTTGGGGACGCAAAACACACCATTAGCAAAGCACAGGATAGACCTATAGGCCTACAAGCTAGCATATCCTGTGTCAGTTTGAATCTCATCTCCTCTATAGTATTTTCGATATTTTCAATAAGTTCAGTATTCACACCAATGAGCAAAAATTCGGGAAATGGTTTGGAAAAATGAATGATGGAAAAAATTGTTAATTGTGAAATTACGCAGAATGCGTCACGGACCACCTGCAATGACGCCGCGGACCACCAGGGGGCAGCGGACCACCGGTTGAAAACCCCTGTTCTATGGTAAATTATTTTCATGTAATTACCGCTTCAAACATATAATTACCGCTTAAGAGAGAGAGAGTTCACCGGAGCAACAAAGATGTGGAATTTAAGTATTTTTTATTATTTAAGGTGTCAACATAAGGACTAACGTTTCGACGTGTGCCACGTCTTCATCAGAGTCAAAGACGTGGCACACGTCGAAACGTTAGTCCTTATGTTGACACCTTAAATAATAAAAAATACTTAAATTCCACATATTTGTCGCTCCGGTGAACTCTCTCTCTCTTACTGGATTCGGTCCACTCCCGTCGATGCGCTAGATGTGACCCGCAGTAGCGCGGAGGTACAATTGTTTTCTATATAATTACCGCTGTCAATGGCAACGGGTTTTGTGCTTCTGATTTAAGTCTTTCATATCACTTCGCAAGTAGGTCCGGTCACTTAATGCAATGGAACTTCATTCAAAAGTGAAAGCAGATGGTTGATCAGCTGTTTTCTAAAGAATGTTCAGCGTGTGTTGCAAACTATTTGTTTCTCAGCAAAATGTAAAGAGACATATCGACAGATTTTTATTCTCTTTCATCAAAACTGTGGCCACTGCAGATAAGACAGGCTCTTCAATATCATCATCTGGAAATACAGCATCTGATGGGGTCACCCAGACTTTCTCATCTTTAGCAAGAGAGAACACGGCTTTGTTATTCAGTAGACGTTCCAGGATATACATTGCTATTCCGTGCCATTTCTCCTTATGCTCCATTTGGATAATGTCTGGCCACAACTGGAACACTGATGTTGCAGGAAGGATGGAGTTTCTGCAACACTGGATGGAATCAAGAATCATCTTCAAGTATGTGTGAGGAAGAACGTCAGTCATCAGAAGTTCATTCCATTGAGCTGCTTCATCATTCTTCTGGTCCTCATCTTGCCATTTAATATGGCGCCGGTTATCAGTCAGGCCAAAACATGCATTGATATGAACTGGTAGCCCTGTCCTGTTTGGCTCATTGTTTGGAAGTGGAAGGAAACAGCTCAGTCGTCCGTCAGAAATAAAGTTCACTGGCTCACCGGGGAAAAGCAAAGTCAACTTGAGGCTGGTAGCACAGCTTCTCAGCAAGCAAGTCAATCTTTGCCACCTCTCCCTCTTCCAAGCAGTATGATGTAACAAGCCATTGGGTATTTCTCTCTCCATCACTGAGTGAGGCAGTAGAAATGTTTTTAAACACTGTTGACCCCACTAGGGGTTCGTCTGTGTCACTTGAATCTAAACTTGCTGGGGAGCTTGACAAGGATACTTTAAGTTTTACAACTGCAGATCCACAGGGGTCAATGTGCATCAGGGAGACATTAGACACGTGTCTCAAGAAAAGAAGGCTGATGTCTGCATCTGCAATGAAACTGTCAAAAAGCTGAACAACTTTGTCTGAATCATACAAGTTATCGGAAATCTCTGAGGATTCACAGCGCAAAGGAAACCGAAAAAGAGTCCCTTCGAAAAACTGATCCTCTTCTATGGTTTTCTCCCATGTGCGGTCACTGACTTGTTTGACAAGGTCTCGAAGAGGTTGAAATTGATCTCTCAAGGTGAAAAGGACATTTCTGTCTTCATCATCATCCAGAGACCATCTGAAACCTCCCTTTCCGTCTCCAAATATCTTCTCCTGTGGGTCCAGCAGCCCGAGGTATTTGGAACTGAATATACATGGCATATCTACAGTATAGGAAATTATCATTTAATGATATAAGACTTTCACTTTACAATGTTTTAAACAACATATATTATTTATGTATGCAGTACATGGCATATCATTTTCACCTGTAATATGATAGACTGAATTGAATCCAATCCCAAATCTCCCCACTCTGTTTGGATCATTGCGCTTGATGCTTCGTCCTGTGGCCTGAATACCTTGCCAGTCTTCTTCAGTAAAGACAGCATTGTTGAATGCATATAGGGCAGGACCTGATCAAGATAACAATATTAAGTCGTGTAACTTCAAACAGCATTTGATATAAGTTAACTTTATTGCAAAGGTGTGAAAATTATAAAAATGTATGCACGTCTGTAAATGGAGGACGAAAACATTACACGTGTCTAAATGGGGAAGGTCTTTATTAATTAATTCATACTCCAACTTGGCCAACTTGTTGGCTAATGTCCTCTTAGTGTAGGCAAGACTGGTGAACAAGGAAAGGTGTCACTGCAATCACAGGATTGTGCTATGAATGCCTTCACGAAGTGAATAGAGTCTGGGAAGTGGGAACTCTCGATTGGGAAACCTTTGCAACTCTTGCATCGCGACGGGCACTAACTTTGAAATGATTGGTCCAGCCTTACCAATCAGAGATTAAAGTTACTTCCTACTTCGCCTAAACTTTACAAACTGACAATAAACAGTACCAACAGTCAGGAAACAATGTACCTTTGCTGTAAATAAATGTATGCATTTTTCCAACTGCATTTTTTGACGTTTGCAGGCGTTGCTGCTTCTGTTTATCACAATAAGTTTCAGTTTCGTCTTCCCCTCTCGTCGCTGATTGGCCTGACATTTTTCTTGTCTGAGGTAAACGGTTATGAACTGTGATGTGCCAGACTAGATCTTCCTGAAAGAAGATCTAGGTGGGCGGGGCCAGGCTAGTGAATGCCACAAAGGATCTATGAGAACCCCAATGATGGGTAAAGAATTGTATTTGGGTAGTGAATGCAGACGTGCAATGTGGAAGGTGTGCTTGAAGTAAGTTTGCATTGGAGCACACAGCTAATAGCCATGAGTCAGGTTTATCTTATGATTTGTCTTATTATTTGTTATTATTGTTTGGTTTTGTTTATGTAAAGCACATTGAATGACCTCTGTGTATTGTATGAAATGCGCTATATAAATAAACTTGACTTGACTATGATATCATATCTGTGGCATGAATAGGTTGCCAATGGGAACAAATAAGTTATTTGTCATTTACATGAACCAAATGAAGCATTAGGAGATGTGGCCAAATATACACACCAAATTTCAAAATCATAGCTCAAGCAGTTCTTTAGATAGACATATGGAAATTGCAGCGCCCACCAATGACTTTCACATGACTTGCAGAGGTCCTACGGTACATGTCAAATTTCCGCACAAGATATTGACAATTTTTAGCATTTTGCATATTTTGCATTTATACCTTTCACTATGTGGCCCTTCACCAATCACCACAAATGAGTTGTAATGGGCTGGGTTGATACAGCTCCTTGAGACCAACATACCACAAACATTTTGTTATCTTGGGCACAATGGTTCTCGAGTTATTCCATGAAAGCTGCTTTTTAGTCTACCTGACTTCCAGGGGGCCCAGCACAGGGGTAGTGGCTCATAGGGACCAAAAGCGTCTATTCCTTATCAGCCTAGTGAGACTACATGCCCACCCTGTTTAATGTGCACCGGGAGTTTAATGTTTAATGTGCTTCGAGAATTGTGAACAGAAAATTGCTGAAAAATAAATAAATAAACAAACGGCCAAGTCGGCACTGGCTTCATCCACTCTGTGCACTTCTCTTGCAGCAGGTGTGGTGGCAGATATAGGCAGTATTTTAATTTGATTTATTATACGGCTCTTCATAATGCTAGTAGAATGCTCCATTGACTTGAATGGGATTTCCAAACGTTCTACGGTAAAATAAATTCATGCAATTACCGCTGAAACATATAATGACCACTGTCAATGGCAACAGGTTTTGTGCTTCTGATTTACGTCTTTCATATCACTCCACAAGTAGTCCGGTCACTTCTTGCAATAGAACTTCATTCAAAAGTGAAAGCAGACGGTTGATCAGTTGTGTTTTAAAGAATGTTTCAGTTCAGCGTGTGTTGCAAACTATTTGTTTCTCAGCAAAAGCCACAACAAATAAATGTAAAGTGACATATCATGTGGAGTTAATTTTTTCGTGCTCATGGTGAAGCAAGACCCCTCCACTAGCGCATCAGGGTCCGGTTCGCCCTGTCGGGACTTATTTTCCCAATAACGACTGGCATTCCATACATTATCCCTTATGTATTTGAAAGGTATGCTGGGATGCCCAGATGTGGCTTCTGGTGCTTAATGTTCTGATTTCGTACTTTAAAAAATATTCTTTATTTTTTTATAACCGCATGTGGCCTGTGAGTCAGCATGCATTACACTTTATGACCGCATTGCACTAGAGGCAGTCACAATAAAAACCTTTAAAGGTGTAAGGCATAAATTAACTGAGTAAGAATACAGTGGGCATTATTTTCAAATGGCCACTTCAGACGCGCATTACGCGGCGTGAAGCTGCGTGAAACTTTAGTACCACTTTCAGTCACTGTGCGTCGCTCTGCCACTGTACATCGCTCTGTCAGTAGCCTGCCTGCCGCCCCTTCTGAAAAAGCAGGAGGCTACCTTTAAACATATTTGTTGCCGAGAGGAATCCCAGCCTACGAATTCAATAACAAAATAAATCATGCATAATTAAACATTAGCTTTAAATGAAAAACACTCTTTAATAATAAAAAAATAAACCGCTAATGAAGTAAACTTGTGACCATCAAAAATCGTTTATCGCCTGTAACTCCGTGATAACAGGACGTAACAGGAAGTGATGTCTGTCTATCATCGTTGCACTCGGAGAAAACCGGCATGTTTCATTCGTCCTGCGTTTCTTCTACGGCTGCAAACGGGATTCACTCACAGTTAAGCAAATATTTCTTTATTAGGGCAGGGCAGGCATATTTCTGGCCAATTTGAAGTAATGCCCACTGTACACCACACAAAACTGAGTATGAGGTACCTTGATACTTTCCAAGGTCTTCATTCAACAGGCTGTCCTTCTCATATGTCCTCTCATCATGAATGAACACCACATCAGAAGCTCCAGCATCATCTGCATTCTGTATCAGCTCCTGTTCAAAGATCCGCCAGATAATGGAATTACAGGTTAGATTGTCATTACCAATACTGCCATTAAACACAAAACAATTCAAACCTTACCTTTAATATTTGTCCTCCGTCTGGATATCTTCTAAGGATATCTTTCAAGTAGTCTATAAAAGGCGGAGATGTTGCACCAAATGTGTTTCTGAAAAAGAATAAAGTGGTGTAACTTGCATTGTTGTGTCGATTGCACAGCTCAGCCCTGTACAGTACCGACTGGGAGGAAAGGGTGCTAGCAAGGAGGCCAAACCCTATGGGTGTTAGTGTCTGTTGCTAACATGTTTCTTAAAGGAACAAGCCGACTTTTTGGGGCTTAAGCTTATTCCCCAGAGTTAGATAAGTCGATACATACCCTTCTCATCTCCGTGTGAGGGTATGCAGTGAATAGGCTAAGGCCTGTTTCACACCAGGTGCATACAGAGTATGGCCTACTGTAGTAGTTCTTAAACTATTTACTGCACGTAGGCTAGACTAGAGCTATGACGGAATACCCAGTCTAGCAGATTGGGAAGTGGATGTTGTGAAAGTGAAAATATGATATTAGAAAGGCAAACCAAAGTTAAAGTTGCTTTTGACATAGTAGCCTACAATGAAGAAAACTGATGCTCTGAATACTGATTCAGCTGTCTCTGAAAGTTTTTCTAATTGACGCATTTAACCGAATTTGGATATCTGTTTTTAACAGGCGGACTTTTTCGCTACACATGGCAGTGTACCTCCTCCCCTTTGTTTGCATATGCATGTGCATTAATGCATATGAAAATATGTTCAATGGTAGCATGTTCAAATGCTTCATGGAAATTGTTTTTGTATTTTTAGTTGGATATTGGATGTGAGAACAAGAAAATGGTTGTTGCATTTAGTTCCCAATGTCCCACACTGGGAAGCATTATAGTTTGATACTGCAGCTGAAGTTAGACTTGAAGAATAATCTGTCTTCTTCACCTGTTACATTTTTGAACAGCCATTCCATTATTGAAAAGTTGATTCAATTTCTATATTAAAATGAATTGACTAAAATCGGTATTGACAGGTCAAACTCTATGAAAAACCGGTGCATCTCTAGTACTGATGAATTGTATTGATTAATGGATGTAGAAGCATGCGTGTGTTTTCAGATATTCAGTGCTGGAGTGAACAAGTCAGGAGCCGAATATAACAGAAGATGACGTTACAACACCGCTAACGCTCCACCGGAAATAAATTAACTGGCTTAAGAGCTCTCTGTGCATGAGGTCCATTGATCAAAGTTTGTTGAATATATTATAGCCCAGTCTGAAAGCCAGCCATAAATTACCCTGCCCACAGAATTTGAGTCTGGGAAAATTTACATGCAAGGCTATAAAACTGTGGTAAAACAGGATCTGTTGTTTCCAGGGACTCAAATAGGATGTAATTCTTTGTCATAATTAACTCACAGACACACATTAACAGTTGGCCTTGGGTCTTGGCATTTCTGAGAAAAACACAACACAAAGTCTGATAGGCGGATTTATTCATGGATAACCTATGGTAATGTCTTGTCTTATGTCAGTAAATGTTTTCATGCGGGCAGAAATCCGCTTGGGGGGAGTCGTGAGGAGGGAACTTAATTCAAAACCATTTACAGAGAGATCAAACAAGACTGAAAGCAAACATTCCACATATCAGTGTTGCATTAATCCCATGCATATTGTTTTGCCATTGTTTTCAATTTAAATCTCTATAAAATCTCATCCACTCACCAAAAATCACAGCTTATACTGCAGCTCTATGGAGTTTAAGGCTGAAGTTGTCCCCATGTGGCGGCTATTGGCTTATCTGCGTTTGATGGACAATGCTTAGCACTGTTTTTGTTCACAGTATGATGGTCTTGGATCTGTATCTAACTTAATTGTTCAAATAGCTTCAGGCAATCCAACTGAAAATGTCAGATGAAACCTCATGCACGCAACAGTCCAATAATTGCCCAAACACGACTTGCCAACTTGACACCCGAAACTCTCTCAGCAACAGAGAAATAAAACAGCTCCAAATGGTTTTAGATATGTGGAAAAACATATAGTGTAATGCTGGTAACAGTACAACCTGTTCCCCTTAAAGTATATTATGATTACGACCTTGCCACAAAATAAAAATTTTTGGTGAAAGCAAGTCAATCTGCAAAACAGTTGCTAGTTTGCTAATTCACTATGTCTGGACTTATTTTCCTATAACTTATAGACATCTGAAGTTTGCCTACAAAAAAGCTACCATCTTTGTCGTTATAAGGAGATCCGGTATCTTGAAATCTTTCCTATGGGAAAATAACAAGGGGATTTGGAATCATCAGATCTGTTAAATTCTCGTGGGGACGACGAAATCGGAAATGCAAACGTTTTGCTCTACATACTTTTGTCCACTGCCTTCGAGTGGATACTGTGATCTCCAGTATGTGAAGGCGGCACACTTTGATTTTTCCACACTTTGATCAGCTTATCACTCGCTCTTATATTGGTGGAAATCATTTAAGGCATCTATTTTAAGCTGCCGTAGCCTGCCTACTATTGTCACTTTCTCTACAAGCCTTTTTGTCGACACCCAAACAATGTTTTGGTGATGTTGACTCTGACAAATAATTTACAGGATTTAATTGTCTCATAGTGCAATTGGGGTAACAATGTTGTTAATCTTGTTTTAGATATAATGTATTCATTCTGAATTTAGTTGCTAATCCTACATATCCAAACGCCCATCCCAAGATGGGCATCCTGATAAACCTTATTATGTTTATTGATAACACCATGGTGATAAGGCGGGTTGCAGATCATTATTGGAAATACAATATTTTAGCAGTCTGATCAATTGTCTGATGAACAATTAAGTCAAGATATTGTGTGTATGCAGTAAGAGATAATGTATTGTCTGCCATAAAAGTAAATTAACACTTTCCTTTATTCCTTGCTGAACTAGTTCTGCTCGATGTTTTCATGATCTTGTCATGACATGATAACTCAAGGACACATTTGTCCACATTCTTAAAGTGATGGGCAAAGCCAGCAATATCAGCAAATGAATAAGCAAATCAATCAGAATAGTTGGTTAGCCTTGTTAATCTTGAGTCACAAAAAAGTGCAAGTCTTACCAAAACTCTCAAAGCCACATTTGTATAATTAAAAAGCCTTTATTGGAATCAAGCAAGTAAATCAATGTGATTTTATGAAGGACCTAATCCTAGTAATGGGTGGTTCTGATTCAACATCATTTAATTGCAAACTATCAGAGATAGGATGGGTGAGCTATCTGATAAATTAGGTAAGATAGGGATACTTTTATTGCCAACTGTGAGGGACCTAGGCGACCACCCCACGTTTAGGGAGGTGCGCCACTGGATTAGGTGGTGTTGAGGAAAGGCAGGAGACAGCAGTTCCATACAAAAATATAATATTTATTTAATCCACAAACCAGGAGGAAGCACAGCAGGAATCCAGACATAAAAATCCAGGGATCTTCAGTATGTATCTTCAAGTGAACATTTGAACTCGCCATTAAACTAGGCAACAATTTTACAGACTTTCTAGGCTCCCGATCCAAACAAGGCGACCTTGCATAACTCTGGACCATACTTTATACCCTTGCCTCACAGCAAGCAAGGTTAACATTATAAACTTCAATTTACTTTCTAACTCTAAACTTCCCTGAGTCCCTGGATCGCCAGCTCTTCCCTCTGTCTTCCGTTGTCTCCTGTCTATTGTGTGTCTCTCCCGTGTGAAATAAGCCTGCCTTTAAATAGGCTAGGCAATTACCCAATTAGGTCTGGGCTAAACCATAGGGAATGCGGGGGTGATGGTGGTCTGTACCATTAACCCAATCACAGTTAAAATCCACACCTTAATACAGACACATACTACATATGAAATAAACAGCCATAAACCTGGAATTCAGTGCAGGTGAGTGTTTGGCTGCAGTCCATGGAAGTGTGGCACAAGGCAGTTTTTCAAAAGTTTGTCATAGGGGAAAAGGAGAGGACTCCTTTTTCACACCAACTGTGTAGGCCTACCACACCTTACTAAATCAGCACTTTAGCATTGCTTTACAACACAACATGCTTTAGAACCAGAGATGGACAAAGTACACAGTACCTTCAAAGTATACACCTTGTCAAGCGATACAATGAAAATTGCTATAGTTCCTTATATCCAACATCAACAGTTTTAGCCTGGGTGCCAGCCAAACTTAGTCCCGCCCACAACATGGTTGGGAAGTTCGGTCTTGTTGTGGAGCAACTATGCTCGACCCAAATCTGGCGGACCAATCAAATCTGGCTTTACGATGATGGACAGGTGAGCAACAGCGCCTCGTCTATCACGTCATCTGAGCATACTTAGGTTCATTATGTTTGCAACAAAAACGCTGTGGCTAGAAGGAGACAGATGACTTCTAAGACCCCATATGGAAAATGCATATTATTTCAATGAGGTTTTATCACTGAAAAAGATTAGCCTATTTCTGAAAACTTTGGCCAAAGTTGAGATGTGGGAAAACTGATGGTTTCACTTTCATCAAGGGAAAACAGTGTGTTGCATTGTGACATGTTGTCACCTGTTTGAGGGATTTGCGACAGCCTTTCCCAGCTGTTTATAACATGTTTGTAGCATATCAGTGTTCAACAGAATTATTTTTAAAAACGGAGGGGAAATAGGATTTTCCTGATAGCCTAACCTACTTAGCCTAGAAATCTAGATGCGCCCCTAGCGGCAGCAAATTGCTGCCAGGGCTAGTCTAGCAACTCTCCGTTGGCTTGTGAGCTCCAGAAATCGAAACTTAATCAGGCATTGAAATCGTGTATAGAGGGCTAACATAATGATTGATGGCAGAGTTGCAACGGTTTGGCTTGAATTCCCTGCTACTTGAAAAGAAATATCCTATTGCGTCCTATTGCGTGCAGAGGGAATTTGAAAGACAACTGATTATCCTGCCCCTCGGACTGAGCACTACGAATGGTGAGTGCCCAGACCCTACATTTTAATGTGGGTCTGGCTCGCCAGGCTATAACCTACTAGTATCTCTTAGATTTCGCTAATGAGTATTGTAGGAGATATTGACGGCACAATAACTTTTTTTTATTAAATTAATAATAAATAGCCTATATTATTTCATACCAACGATAGTTCGATGATATTGTTAAATTAAATGGTGAGTTAATTTTTCGCGTGTATAGAGGTGACCAAGAAGCTATTCTTGTCCAAAAAGTATTGCTACACCACGATAGGCTACTCAATATGTTGTCCAACAACGGTGAGTCATTTTCCCCCGTAGGCCTACTGGATTTTAGGGTTCCCCCACCTGCCAAACCCCACTTTAACCACTGGACAGACACTCGAAAATCATCAAGACTACATTTACTTAGGCTACTGTCCACGTTATAGGTCTATTGTTTATTCAAACAGATTATCACTATAAACCCACTAGTTATAAGATAAACATCTGTACACAAAAAGTCTCTAGGCTACTTACTTTTTTCCCCTTCCTTTTTGGACAGCCCTCTTCATCTTTCATCAGTTCATTGACTGGACTGTGTAACTGAATGTAACTGAAATAATTATATTTAGACCCACGTGCAAATTAAAAATTTCCTTAAAGGTGCCATGTGTAATGTCTGCCAAAAATCAATTTATACTCCACATTCCATAAAAGATGGGGGCAGTATACCTCCAGAAAGTGAGTTGGTCTACCCCAGAGTAACAACCAAGAAACGTGTATTGCAGTTTGGCTGGTGGTTATGTTGCCCGCATGCCGCCTCCCATGGCCGAAACTGGTATTATGACACCTGTCGGGCTGTGGCTAGTAATTTAGCATGCTAATTCAGGTTGATATCTCTGCAGTACTATACCTTGTCATTTTTTTAATGACATCATCGCCCTTATTTCTTCTCATTCTTTTGATGTGTGTAGCTCATTTTTTGGATATTCTTACCTCAATTCTTACACATGGCACCTTTAAACCTCCGCCACAGTTTGGCAGTTCACGGAGATTAAACAATTTACCTTGTCTGTAATCTGTCGTGGATTTCAGCACATGTCCATCAGTGATCACTCTCATCTCATCTCATCACCCCACCCCAAGACCGATTTGTTTTTATTTCATGGATGCTCCGCCCTACGTCTGCTGCATGACATTACATTTACTAGGAAAGGAAACGTAGCAATCACATGAATGTAGGAAACGAAACCTAGGCTAAACGAAACCTAGGCTATATCGTAGGCTACGTTCAAAACGTTTTCATAAAAGTGGATGTTTGTAATTGCATTTGAGAAACACTTGTCAAAAAGCAGAGATTAGGCCTAATCAAATCTGAAATACAACCCCAAACAGAGAAAGTTGGGACGTTGTGTAAAATGTGAATAAAAACAGAATGTAATAATCGGCAAATCTCTTAAACTCATAGTTGCAAAAAGTACACAGACATATCAAATGTTGAAAATGACAAATTTGACTATTTCATGGAAAATATATGCTAATTTTGAATTTGATACCAGCAACATGTTTCAAAAAAGTTGGGATGGGGGTAACAAAATGCTGGAAAAGTTGTGTAATGGTAAAGAAAACAAAAGATGGAATGGTTCACAGCTAATTAGGGTAACTGGCAACATGATTGGGTGTGAAAAAGAGCATCCCAGAGAAGCAGCATCTCTTAGAAGTAGGCCCAAGTATTCATCACTCTGTGTAAACCTGTGACACAAATTATAAAACAATGTCATTTTAATGCTTCTTAACATGAAATTGTGACGTATTTAGGGAGTTCATCATTTACAGGACATAATATTAATAAAACATTCAGAGAATCCAGAGAAATCTTTGGAAACAAGGGAAATAGCTGAAAAACAGAGTGGATGGCCTCAGATGGCACTGCATCAACACCAGACCTGTTTATAGACCTGTCATTGTATATGGGCTCAGGAAAACCTCTGATAACCATTGTCTATGTGCCCAGTTTGTTTCTCAATTCAAAAACTGCAGCTAAATTTGTATTGAGACATGATACAGAAAATACCACCCTCTTATCTGGGCCTGAGCTTGTTTAAAATGGACTGAGGTAATGTGGAAAAGGTTCTGTGGTTAGACCAATCAAAGTTTGACATTCTTTTTGGAAATCATGGACTCATCTGGGCTAAAGAGGAGAGGACCTATCCAAGCATCCAACCTATCCAACTTGTTTTAGTGCTCAGTTTGAAACCAAACATCTATGACTGTGTGGATGAGCATTAGAGCCTACAACATGGGCATCTTGCACATTTGGCAAAGCACAATCAATTCCGAATGATGTATACAGGTTTTGAGCAACATATACTGCCATCCAGGCAATGTCTTTTCCAGGGACGACCTTGAATATTTCAGGAAAACAATGGCAAAATTAATTCTGCACATATTTAAATAGTATTTCTCTATAGAGGAAGAGTCCAGACCTGTCTACAGTCCAGATTTGTCAAATTGGGTGCATAATGGAATGAAAAGCATGACTAAGAATACCCATACTGTTGAGCAACTGAAATCCTACACTATATCGGGGAGTAATGGGACAATATTTCATTCTCAAAACTGTAGCAAATGGTCTCCTCAGTTCCTAAACATTTACAGAATTGTGTTAAATGAACAGGTGAAGCAGCACAGTGGTAAACATGTTACTGGCAGCAAATTCAAAATTAACATATATATAACATATATAACTTTCCATGAAATAGTCCACATTTTAATTTTCATTTGATATGTTGTCTATGTCCTTTTTGCTTGTTAATATGGGTTTACGAGACGTATTTTACGTATATTATGACATTATGACATTCTGTTTTTATTTGCATTTTACACTTACAACGTCCCCACTTTTTCTGTTTTGGGGTATTAGGCTAAGCCACACTGTGTTTGTGTCAACGATTCCCGACTAGACACTGAAAGACCAGGGTGCATGAAACTTGTTGGGCATGTAACCCCACAAGGATGACATACTGTAAGACCATTGTTATTTGTTTTGATCGCCCATCTTTGGCTGACAGGTTCAAAACTGCACAGAATTTGAAGTGGATCATTATGACACCCTCTGACTGCACACACATACAGTAGCCTAGACACAGTAGACATGTAGGCACACGCACATGCACACACACACACACACACACACACACACAAACACTCACACATACACACACATGCAGGCAAGCAGGCACACACACACATCCCATTACCCCAACTCATCACATGGTGTGTATGTATGTCTAATTGAGTGCCTGTCACTTTAAGAAGAACGTGACCGTAATTAGCTTTCAGTCTCACGTTATTAAATTAGCAGCCCTAGTTGCTTAGTGCAAGGATATGTGGATTTAATTAATCATTTTTTCTATGTCATTAGATAAACTAAATGTTCAAAAAACTAACAAGTCAAAGAACATCTTTCTGGGAAGAGATAAGTGTCTTGCAATGCTAATTTCTATTAGTAGGCCCATGGAAATGCACCATAGTTTATCTTTTATTTATTTGCATTGTAACATTGGGAGGAGCAGGATATAGAAGCAAGTACAGCAGTACTGTAGCTGTTTAGTTTATGATGGTTGTTACATTTAGTTTATGATGGTTGTTAAGTTAACAACAATAATAAACTAAGCGGATAGGCCTACTTGCTTCTATATCCTGCTCCTCCCGAGCTACTGCTTCTCAACTTGTTTTCACTAATGCAAGATGAGTAGCTCTTACACCACATTTAAGTTTTCTAAAACATTTATTTCAGACATCATTTACAAGATGCAATTAATTTACTTGAGCTACCTTGGTGCATAAACCCCTCATAGACAGTAAAGGTATCACAGTATCGGATAGGCAAGCTGGGAGTTATTTGAAGCAGGGGCACAATAAGGGAAATCGAAATTAATCCAGCAACAAAACAAAACAAAGAAAAGAACAAAAATCAGAGGGCAAACATAGTACGTTGACATATATTTTATACATCCCCAGCCAAAAGTGAGGGGGACAATTGCCGTCTCTTTAAAACTGCGGGTGTCGTATCCCCTGTGCCACTGGCGCACCAGGAGAAACCCATCTTTGTCCAGACAAAATTATTACCAGGACTATGGGCCAGGCCTTGCATGTAGCTCTTCATTTCACATAGACATGACATAGTTGCACATGTGCACATTTTTGATCTGTCCGAAGGCCTAGACTGGACTAGACTGAAGCCCTCCTCAGTAACTACCCTGATCTTGGCCTTGTATCATTACGACTGCCGGCGTTTTTTGTGTCAACGATTCCCAGGACACTGAAAGACCGGGCTGCATGAAACTTGGTGGGCATATAACCCTACAAGAAAGACACAGAAACATTGTTTTTTGTTTTGATCTGTCGCCCACCCGCCGCACCGGGCCCCCCCAAAGGAGGGTAGGCCGGACACAGTTTTCTGTGAATATCTCGAGAACCGTAGGGCCTAGGATGACCAACTTTTTTTCGTATGTTGGTCTCAAGGGGCCATTATACCCATGCCATTTCCACTAATTTTAGGTATAGTGCCACCTAGTTAAAAATGAAAAAGCAAAAACGAGGCGTTGTAATTGCAGGTATCTTTGGCTGACAGGTTCAAAACTGCACAGAATTTGAAGTGTAGGGTGCGTCTAGATTTCTAGGCTACAAAGCAGTTGGAGTGGAAACTAAATCCACTATGGGCTATTGTTGTTTTGGGCTCTTTTGTACGTTTTCAATGCAACGACCATCAAAATACTCTATGTGTAAATTTGTGTACATTTCACTCACACACCAAAAGAATAACTGGCTTCTCTTATCATCTCTTCAGATCACTGTTTTTATTGTATTTCAACAGTATGCACATGCACTTGGGCTCAGGAGCTAGGTTATTCAGATAAGTCAAAAAATTAAAACAAAAACAAAAATAACAAGAAAACAATCAAAAGCAGTCATTCATGGAACACATTTCCCCCTTTATTCTTTTTTTTAGTTTGTTTGTTTGTTATCTGTTCTCAACACCACAGTTTTTTTTCAATACAGAAACAAAACACTGAACATCCAGTTATATTTCCATCCTCCAGTCACAGGGTTGACAGTCTCTGATATGGCAGATGCTGCTGCTGATCATTGGGATGCAGCCGGACGCTGAATACTGTCACCTTTCACTGCGGAGCTGAGGAGAGGAGGGTTGGGGGGGTGCATCCAATAGGCTACTAGTCTTCTGAATATAGATAGAGATATATACACATTGGGGATACAGTATTTCCACTTCTTTCCGCTAGAGACTGTATGCTAAGCATTTTGAACGCAGTAACTAAAATATATGAAACAACTTTTTTCATTTAAATTCAAAATAAAGACTAAAAGATATCTGCATTGTTTGGTCAACAAAATAAAGTCTAAAATGCATAATGTGGCGTGTCATACGACACGTGTAGCACACATTCAGGTGAGGAAAAGGGGCGGGGCAGGAGCAACAGAAACAGGAAGAAAAAGAACAGAATAGAACCTGGGCGTCAAAACATCAGGGGGGACTTTTAGTTCTCTTCTCATGGCGCTGGTGCTCTCTTAGAGAAAAAATAGGGTTCCTCATTTAGTACCCTTCAGAAGGTTCTACCACAGGCACACTCTTTTGGAAGAGTTTCACTGACCTCCATTCTGACTATGAGAAACTCATCAGAAATGTTCAACCCAAATAAATCCATTTATAGGGAAACTTTACGTGGAGCAAGGCCTATGGAGAGCTTTCAGATTTTTTTTAAGGAACTAACAAAGAACCCCAGAGAACTATAGTTTGTGAGTGTAAGTAGGTTCCCAGCCAAGTGATGGCTAGGGTGAGTTGAGTTGGTGTGTGTGTGTGTGTGTGTGGTTAGGGAGGTTACACTTAGTGAAATGTCTGCACCACGACAACAGAAGGGGGGCCCTATGAGATTAACACACACTGAACATTGTTTATGTATTTGTTTACGTGTTTACTTTTTTGCCCACAGAGAAAAAAACAACTTTCCCAAGCCACTCTGCATCCCCAAACCCCCATCGCAAAGAAGCCTAAGGACAATTTCCACCTAGCTCTGTCCACTGGGCGGCTGACTCCTGTTGTGACTGCACCATAGCTAAACATGATTTTCTATTTTTTTTCTTTTTCATTTTCGCTTAATTTTAATTCATTTTTCACTGACCGAAGTAAAGGATGACATTAAAATACGCACACACAATCACACGTATACAGGTTCACATCCACTGTTTGTGCTACAACATTAGACAGAGAGAGGGAGAGAGAAAAGGGGAGAAGAAGGAGAAGGAACAGGTGACCAGAGAGAGGGAGAGAACATCACACACCCATATCAACAGGACTCCCATATCAACAGGGCTCCAATCAGCTTTACTGGGAGCAGAACAACACAGAGAGAGAGAGAGAGAGAGAGAGAGAGAAACAGACAGACAAAAAAGAGCGAAAATATAAATAAATAACTTGCAAATACAAATTGATGATAACACTACATTTCATAATAATAATACAATATAATACAGATTTCAAGGTCAAACAGACTTAAACTGGGGTCTGTGTGTGAGGACAAGTCTGTGGTGAGTGTAGGAAAACGAGCATGATGAAACAGCTATGCTACGCCATATGGTTTATAGTTATTATATGGAAAGGCTCTATAGGAAGCATTTCAAGGTTAAGGTTAATATTACAGTACAGGGGGATGTGTGCTGTGAGTTTATGTGCGTGTGAGTGTTGGAGAGACAGCTGTACATATGACAGGGGAGGTAAGAAACTGTTTACCTGACAGGTTCTATAGGATCTCTATAGGAAGTCCTTAATGTTGAGGTCAGCCAGGGGGTCTTTGGGGGGTGGGGGCTTCCTGGGGCTCTGAGCCATAGCAGGGTTCATCTACAGGGGGTTAGTAGCACATACACACACACACACACACGCACGTTAGTACATCTCTCAGTGGACACTACTATCTCACACACACACACATGGTAGACATAGTAATAAGAGTCTGTGGGTGCAAGTCTCGCGGCAAAGCGGTAGCAATTACGGGAAAGTAGCCTACGCCAAGGCCTGGACTCTGAAATGGGTGAGACCACTCTGTTGAAGTAAATTTAAATACACCACATGCAACCAGCCTTAAATCTGATCTGTCTATCGGCAAATAAATGCAAACTTTCCTTTATCGTAAGAATGGGACATCCTATAGCCAAAACACCTAAGCGATATTGACCCATCACGGCAGGGTGTCCAAAACTAAATTTGTCATTTGTTGAATTGATATTTGGAGTTCAGAGAGGTTTCACATCATTATTGAAACTAGTCTCTAATCTCAACTTCATCTGTGATGATTGTTAATTAAACAGGCCTATCTAACCAAACAGACAGTTCAAGTTCATGAGAGCACAGCTGGTCTTATTAGGCTAAAGGCTACGGCTTGCTGGTGCTGCTATATTAGTCGCCTATGTTCCCACCCTCTGTTTCCAATATATGATACACCATTTTGCTGGTATAGCTAGTAGACTAATGTGCAAATGATTGCCTTACTACAAATTCCAAATATATGGATGGATAATAGCGTGATGGAAAACAGAACGACCTCGAAGTCTATGACAGGGTACCCAAACTTAAATCAGGTAGGCTATACCAACCTGGTTGTGTAATTTCTCTTCTTTAGACCTTAGTCCACTCTCCTCTGTTCATAGCCTACAATAAGTGCTTAATTTGGAAAATATTAGGTGTTCGGAGAGTAGAAGAGAACATAGGCCTAATAGCCTATAGTATTTCAATGTATATATGACCAACAACATATATAAAACAAGGCGGACAAACCAATCTTCCTATGTTTCAAAACTCAGTTAATTAATCCAGTTCATTAATTTCTTTTTGCACGTCTTTCCAATTAATGCTAACGCCACACGAGAATACTAAAACCGTAGACCTGTAATAGTTATCAGATATTAACTCATAAGTTTAATGTAATTTTTTGACATTATCATAGAGTATCCTTTTGGGATGCCATTGGAAATTAAACATGCTTCAACGTGACTCCTATGAATATGTATCACATATTTTGCTCAAAATCTTACTGCTGCATTAACAAAATAACAGCCTGGTTGGATGTGATACGGTATTGAAAACATGTCTGAAAAGCTACAATCAAGTTTTCTTTTGAATTGCTTGGAACAGTAGAAGAAATGCTACATACAGTATTATTCTTTGAAAAAGTATTCAGATCAGATGAATTCAGACTGTAAATATCGTCTGACGCATTCCATTTAAGGGTATTGCTCAACAGTGCTATTGTTTGACTGGCGGCAAAATACGTGAAAAAAGTATGTGTGCGCATGGGTGGTGTGTGTGTGTGGGGGGGTGTATATTTCCATGGAGTTGTGTGGATTTCTTTAAGAATATGTAACTTGCTGACACCGGTAAAGGTAGCTACACCAACCAGTTGAGCATAGTGTGTGTGTGTGTGTGTATGTGTCTGTCTGTCTATCTGTGTCCATGTGTATTTGTCTCTCTTTCTCTCTCTGTGTTTGTGTGTGTGTGTGTGTTTCTGTCTGTCTGTCTGTCTGCATGTGTATTTGTGTGTTTGTGTGTGTGTGTGTGTGTGCGCGTGTTTCTGTCTGTCTGTCTGCATGTGTATTTGTGTGTGTGTGTGTGTGTGTGTGTGTGTGTGTGTGTGTGTGTGTGTGTGTGTGTGTGTGCGTGTGCGTGTTTCTGTCTGTCGGTCTGTCTGTGTGCATGTGTATTTGTCTGTGTGTTTTACCGGTGCACCGCTCCCAGCGGCAGGGAACTGCGGCCTCATCATGGGCTGCTGGGGGAACATCATGGGAGAGCCGGGCATCATGGGAGCTCCAGCACCGGGCGCCCCCGCCTGTGTGAGGAAGGGACAGAGAGAGAGAGAGAGAGAGAGAGAGAGCGAGAGAGAGAGAGTGGAGATAGCAAAAGAGAAGAACAGAGAAAGAAAAAGTGCAAGAGTGACATGGAAGAGGGAGAAAAAAAGTGGTTAAAAAATGTCTGCCATCTTACGAAGAGGGAGAGAGCATTCCGGGGGAGAGGCTGTTCATGTTTCTTACCATGCAAAATGGAGGCTGAGACCCCATATAAGGTGAGGCCCCTATGGGCCCAGTCTATGAAAGGGTTGAGGGGAGGGGGAGAGGAAGGGAGGGGGTTACTGACACAGAGACAACACAGCACTGGACCTAAGACACAACACAGCACTGGAACTAAGACACAATACACACTGCAACATGTAACACACAGACACACACACACACACAAACACACAGAGGAGTACTGACAAGACAGACTGGAGAGGTGGTTGCTTTGGTTTAAAATGATTATTATCATATATTAATATTATTATCCTTAAGGAGTCGAGTTGGGATGTTCTATGCTTTCATAATGGCTTTCATCGTGATTGAACTTAGCATGGATAAAGCACTGTACGAATAAGGGTGCTTTCCAAACAAATGAAGCTGAAATGACTGCCTTGCCCTATCAAAGCATAGCCAGAGTATAGAGGCACTGGAAACCCATACAAAATGTAATATATCTCCAGTGTATTATGGATCTACTGTGGATACACTGAAATACACTGCAGTATATCAGAGAGGGGTTTCGTATGCTTAAAGCACATTTTCTGCAGAAAGTACTATGGGGAAAGAATTCATAATGTAGACTGTGTGACTTCAGATGATTGACCCCAGGGAAGGACTGGAGCACACAGATAACTTAGATAACTTTAATGGCGCAAGTGACAAACGTTTCGACACACACAGCGTCTTCCTTGTGTGTGTTAGTCACTTGCACCATTAAAGTTAAAGTGAAAAAGTTATTTGTGTGATCCGGTCCGTCTCTGGGTCCAGAAGTGCCCCAGGACCTGCTGCTGACAGAATGATCAGTATAGGTTTCTACTCAAAGCATCTATGGATATTCTAAGCATATGTGATTCATTCAGTATATGAATCATATATGAATGGCTGGGTTTTGAGTGATTAAGTCTAACTTTAAGTCTGTGGAGTGCCTTTAAGGTCGGAACTTTTCCTTTCCTTTACATCTGCTGTAGAGGAAAGGAAAGAAAAATAGAGAAAGAAGTCCTGCCATTCCCTGCCCCTTTCAAATGACATGATTGGAGCAGCCCAGAGGAGTCAGGCGAAGGGGACGCGCGTGATAGGCTCCATGCCATGCTCATCAAGCTAAACCAATGCTCCAGCCCTACAACACACACAACATTTACCATGGGACCGCCCCACTGGGGAGGAGCTACCTGAGGAGCTTGCCAGTTGGCCCCGCCTGCTGCCCCATCCGCCCTATCAAAGAAGAGAGAGATCAACCAATCAGAGGGCGTCAATTTAACATTTCGTTCACCTTGTAGCATTATGATTACAGTTTTTTCTGAATACTTAAACACAACCGTGATTCTTATAGCACAATATCTAAAACTATTAATTATTACTATATTACTATTACTATTAATTAATTAAATTAATACTTATAGCAAAACCACTCACTGAGTTCGCAAAACTAAAAGCACAAACACTGCTTTGCACTCAGTTTGCAATTTTGTAACACACAGGTGAAGAAGTAGGAGGAAGAAGAGGAGGAAGAGGACGCGGAGGTGAAGAAGTGAGAGGGAGAGGATGACAAGGACAAGGAGCTGAAGGAGGAGCAAGAGGTGGACGAGGAGGGGTAAGAAGAGAAAGAAATAGCCCTTTTACAGGCAAAAAAATCAGTCTATATGTGGGGATATTGGATATTGGATTGGATATAGGCCTGGATACAGCATTCCAGAATATATTTTCCCCGGTGCCTTGGACTAGGACATTGCATGTGATGTAGACGAAATTTTGAGAGAGATGACACGATGTAGACTGATTTTTTTGTCTCAGTGAAATTGCTATTTTGTGTTTTGACTTGGAAAAACACACTTGTGTTTGTTTTGATGTGTGTAAATAAACACCAATTTGGATCCCTGTATGTTTACAGAACTATGACAAAATTATGACATCAAACAAAGTCATGACAAAGTCTACTTTGTGCAGAGAAAGCAAAAGCCAGATGTGTTTTTTATTCATACCATCAGAGTGTAGTTGGCACATTATGTGCTTATTATTGTGATGGCTTGTGTTTACTGATACGAAAACACAATTTTTACGAAGGTGTGAAGAATTACTGTAAGCAAGATGTGTGAGCTTTTGCAAGAGAACTACAATGTTTTGCTGATTGGGTGAAAGATTTTCCTATTTGTGTGTAGAGTTTTGCAAAAAAAGCCATAGTTACAAAAAATGTGCTTAAGCAATCAGAAAAAACTGTATGGTCAGTGCCTATATAGTTAGCTGTTGTCAGACAACTAAAATGAAGCAATGCTTGTTCTTAGCCTGAATCTGGAGGTCATCATGCTTCATTGGCCACCTGTCCTTGATCACCAGTGTGCCAACAAGCTAGATCCACATGGAAAGGGCTTTTCTTTATGCCACAGAGCACACGCTACTAGAGAGTGACTCATTCATACAGGGAAAGAAAGCGACTGGATCAAACAGAGAGCTTACGGTTTCTGGTTCCCCATGGACAGATCTGCAGGAGAGAACAGGAGAGCATGTTAGTCAACATACCAGTATGTTTGAATCACGTTAGGGCTACGTTCTGTTATGTTGAGCAGTATGTTTGATTCACGTTAGGGCTACGTTCTGTTATGTTGAGCAGTACGTTTGAATCACGTTAGGGTTAGGGTTAGGGTTAGGGTATTCTGTTATGTTGAGCTCTGACAGACAGACACACACACATACAAATGAATACAACTTTTCTGTCTAACATGGTAAAAAGGGGTACTAAAAGGGTAGCCCCTTTTTTCAGTTAAAATGATGTTTAAAGATCTCTGCACCCTGCATGTATATGTGTACTGGTATGTAAGTGTGTTTGTGTGTGTGTGTGTGCGCGTGTGTGTGTGTGTGTATGTGTGCGAATCAACCTACAAGTGTGTGTATGTGAGTGCATGCTAATACTCACTGCTGGCCAGGTTAGCCATGGTGGCGTCCAAGTCAGGCTTCACAGGAGATGCAGTCATGGGTGATGCACCAGCTGGATGAGGCGCCATAGCAGGCATAAGAACATCACCCAGTCCATCAAAGGCTTGCAGAAGGAACGGAGAGAGAGAGAGAGAGAAAAAGAGAAGAGGAGGAGAGGAGAGGAGAGGAGAGAGAGCATTAGAACAACAGCAGTGCAGGTGCTGTTACTATCCACCCATCACCTTCATGGATTACCACACAGAAATGTGGAGTATGGTTATAACAACAGTGACCAAAATAGTGTTTAATATTTATATTAATATAAGACACAGAGAGATAATAATATATCTAATTAATTACTGAATATAATTACTGATTTTAATTACTGAATCTATAACCTCCTTCTAAACATTATTATCACAATATGTCATGTTCTCACATAACTAACACCCACTATACAAAACACAAAAGACATTACAAATGCACAGCACAACACCACAAGTACACAATATACAAACACATTATTATACAATCACTAGCTACTTCACTGCTCTTCACTAAGACTACACTAAAGAGGCACTTCACTGGAGTGCAAAGCTAGAAATACTAGAATATTTTCTGGTATTCAGATTCACATTTCTCTGAATAGGCAAAGCGCAGCTGAGGAAAGGTTAAGGTTTTTTTGTCATTCATCTTGTATTCATTCCATCCATCTATCAATCCATCCATCCATCCATTCATCCATCTATCCATCCATCCATCCATCCACCGATTCACTCGTGTTAAGAAGCAAGCTTCTTCTACAGTACAAGAGCTACAGGGGGTACATGAAGCTGCAGTTGGCTGCTTTGCGCCGAAGCACTGTGGGGGTAGCAGCTCGCGGGTTAAGCCAGAACTCACCGGTTGCAACGGGAGGAAGCAAGCAATGACCCAGACCATAAGGCAGATGGAGAGAGAAAAGAAAGAGAGGGTGAAAAAGAGAAAAGGGACCAGGGGACAAGAAGAGGAAGAGGAAGAGGAAGGAAGAAGAGAAAGATGACGAAGAAGATAGCATGGAGGAGCAATGGTGTTTTACAAACAGGAGAGAAGAGTAAAGAGGTGAGCAGAGAGGATAGAGCCATTTTGAGATCATCAAAGCATTATTTTTTGTTGTTAATGTTGTTGTTGTTTTTTTTTGCTTACAGATTAAAACATGGACATAGGAAGAAAACAAACAAACAAACAAACAAACAAACAAATGATGATGGCCAGGCTGAACCACATGATTAGTTGCATCCTTGCGGTTGCAATGTTGAATGGGGTTGCAGGTTGAGTCAAAGAGAAGACTGCACAGCCACAAAGGCACAGAGTGCCATGACCTATCAGAAATCAATCCCACCCACACAGCACTCTCTCCACTGCTCAATGAGGACTTCAGCAGGACACGGACACAGAATACACCACAAAGAACAAGCCAGAAAGCTATCACTTAAAAAAAGCCAAAAAAGCACAAAATAAAACACTTAGAACTCTCTCTCTCTCTCTCTCACACACACACACACACACACACACACACACACACACATATTCACTGGACAAAGACGACTCATCCAGTGGGATTCAAACACGACAAAACAAAACAATAAAACGCCGAGATAATGCATGGGTTTATGAGGTCGTTCAGGTGTACAATGACTGTTTCATTAAAAACTCACAATAATGTTCTCAGGTGTGTTTATCAGAGTTGACATTTAAAGGTACCCTATGCAAGATGTTCACCTTAATATAACCTTTATGAAGCCAATTTGATGGTAAACAAACTTGTCGTTCATCTAGCATAGCATTCAGTGTAGACGTAACGAGCCGCTAATGAGAAAACCAGCCATGCAACTTCAAGAACAGCGGCCCGAAGACATCTAGCGAGAATCGTGTAACATTATCTTGTCAGTAGTTTTTGCCTGTTGTTAATCCTTCATCTCCACAACAAAAGCATTTTCATTGTGTACAGGGGGGACAAGCCAAGAGAAGTAGGCTTTTTACAACAGCGGAGTAAAATATAATTATATTGCGACTCTAGAGGGAGCTCTACAGTCGCCAAAACTACCTGAACCTGCATAGTGTACCTTTTAAAGGACAGTGTTGTGCTGTAAACTCTACATAAACATTTACAGTTACAGGGTCAAAAACATATAGAATTTAGTCCATTCCATGTCCATGTATGAACTAATGATTTACATGTGTGTGTATGTTGAAAAACGTGTGTGTATGTTCTAAAATATTTTTTTTCAAGATATTTGGAGACATAATGTGAATTTCATTTTTACAGGCATATGACGTGGGGTATGATGTGTGTGTGTGTGTGGTGTGTGTGTGTGTGTGTGTGTGGCATGGGACACAAATGACACTGGACGCTGGTGGCCCACTCACCCGCCATCAGGTCGGCTCCTGCCGGGGCAGCGGGTGCTGTGGCCTGGGCATCTCCAACTGCTGAGTCTGCTGGGGCAGCTGGAGGACCAGACGCAACGCAGAGTCCCCCCAGACACCCCGCACAGAGTCCAGCAGAGTCCGTCAGCGCAGCATGAGGGCAAAGAAGGGTTTAGAGTGAGCGCCTTCAGCTCAACACTATGGGGCACCAGAGAAGGGAGAGAGAGAGGCCTCTCAGTGACTGAGACTGGACAGAACAACAGGACACACACACACACACACACAGACACAGACACACACACAGACACACAGACACACACACACACACACACACACCCACACACACACACATACTCTCTCTCTCACACACACACACACTCACACACTCACACACATTTCATAATCTACACTCAATGCCATTTCTACTCTAAAAACATCTTTAAAAGGCATCTCAAGGACATGTTAATGAATACAGAAACCAGCGTACTCAATTCACAAATAGAAACCTCATTCTGTGGTGTCAATCACAGGTACCAAGGACTAATAATGCCTTGAAATGTCACCAGGAATTGATTCTATTTTCTATATAAGTGACAAGATCCTCAAGAAAAACTTCCCAACTTGAGGTTTGGTGTTTTAGTGCTGCCATACTGATATTGACACAGACAACTATTTCAACACATTTATTTTTGTTTAAAACAGACCAGTAAAGAAGTGCTCTAAAATAACTTCCTGAACCAACCCCTAAAACGAGGATGAATCAATATTGCAAATGCATCTCTAAGGCACTGACAGGAGACTTTCAAACAGAAGATAACATCATGGTGTACAACTCCTGGCTCCTGTGATAAGGATGAATAATGATTATGACCATGGTGGATGAGGAATTTTGAAAATATAAAATTGCCATAATATAATCCAAGTAAACATACACCTCCCTTCAGATTATCAGAATAAAGTTTGTTTTGTTTCTGTTGGAGAGGTTTTGGTTTGTTGACAAACAACCCCACACACAACACAAAGGCAAAGTCCTTCCCCACATGCTGTAGCCTCACACAGGGGCGGAGGGGCCGTTGCCCACGGTTACCCACCCCCAAACAGGTCCGTGGCTGCTCCCCCAGTAGCAGCTAATGTTGGGGCAGGAGGGGAGGAGAACATGTCTGGAGAGTGTGACACACGCACACACACACACACACACACAATCATACAAATACACACACACGATGGACATTATGAGCCAACCTATAATAAAACTTGTACACAAATAACTTTATGTATTTTCTTGAAAACAAACTGAAAAACATTTGATCAGAATTTACACAAGTCTGAAATTGAAAGAGATTAAGTGAGAGTGAGACGTGATCGATTAAAGTCAAATTAACAGACAAGCTTAGAAACACTCTATGCATGAAGATAAACAGAGCTGTGAAGAAAAGAAGAAGTAAATTAGTAGGAGGGAAGAAGAGAAACAGAGAGAGAGAGAGGGAGAGAGAAGGAAAGGGAGAGAGTGAGAGAAATGGAGAGGGAGAAGGAGAGAGAGAGAGAAAATCACCCAAGGCTGTTCTTTTTGGTAAACCCCTGGGGACACCCATATTTAGATCACCTTTAGCCACAATCATCAAGGACGGGAAGGAGAAAAATAGACTGATCAAGAGAGAGAGAGAGAGGAATGAAAGGAGAAGAGAGGAGGAGAAGAAGAAGGGAAGAAGGGAAGGGAGAAGCAGGAGACGACAACGGAGGAGTGTCTACCTGTGGCGAACAAGTCATTGCTTTGAGCTGCTTCTTGTTTGGAGTCTGGCATTGAGTCAAACAGATCTAAACACAGGGACGCATGAAACACACGTCACTCACACACTCTACAGTACCAATGCGTACACATGCCCACACACACACACACACACCCACACAAAACACATTCGTCTGCACACACAAACTGATGACAAGGTGCACTTTTGTGGCAAATGGAACAGGCTGGAAAGCAAACAAGAAGCACATCGACACCAAACACACATGACTGCACACATGCCAAAACCTGCTTTGGTCATTTCTAGCTGGAGAAGGAGGAGGATGAGGAGAGTAGAGGGAAAATAGGAAAGAGCTGAAGGCACTTTGGGTAGCAGAGCACTGAACAGCCCTGGCAGGACAGGAGAATGTGTGTGTGTGTGTGTGTGTGTGTGTGCGTGTGTGTGTGTGTGTGTGTGTGAGGAGGAGGAGGGTGATTGTGAGATAGAGGAAGACAGAAAGTGCGAGAAGAGGAGAGAAGCTGCATTTCACATGCGACCACTCCGATGCACATACAGGAACTGCTGACCACTGCAAACCACTGCAAATCACAAGCTGCTCCTCCTTATCCACAGATCCCAGATCAGCACCTCCCCACACATCATCACCCCATCCTCCCCTCCCCCTCTGCATCCACAGACAAGCCACTGCGCCCTGGTCAGTCAGTCCCTTTACCGCCGAAGAGCTGTATCGTCGGGGCGGCCGCTGAGACGGGAGGAACCGGGGTGCTGGAGGTGGGCGGGCAGACGGTAGGGGGCGCCGGCGAGCCGAAGGCGTCCGCGGACGACAGCGCAAACAGGTCCAGCTGCGGGGCGGCGTCTGGCTGGCCAGCCGAGGGTGCGAAAGGGTCACTGGGAAAGGGGTTGGTGCTGGAGAAAGGGTCACTGCTGAACAGGTCTTTGGTTTCACTGCTGAAAGGGTCTTTGGAGTCACTGCTGAAAGGGTCTTTGGTTTCACTGCTGAAAGGATCTATTTTTTTGTAGGAGGAGGGGAGGAAGGGAGGAGGGGAAGATGGAGGGGTGGATGGGTGGATGAGGATGATGATGATGATGAAGATGAGCCCTGACATTTAATTACAAAGATCAAAATCAAGTTCTGTAGCATTCACCCACTCCAAGACTAATATTACACAGTCAGAGGACACACTGGCAATTAAATACACACATCACAGTTATCAAGGTATACCTTCAAGTGGGCCTTACTATCCTTACTATCCACCAACAAACAATGGTGGTCCAAGCTCACAGCTAAAGCCTATGTTGTCTACACCAATGACTCCCACTGATTACAACACACCAAGCCATTACACAGTAACAGGGTAGCTAAATAAAGTGTTATGTAGTATGATTCATGCAACATTTGGGTGTGTCTTTCTCTATATGGTCCCATATACAGTACCTGGAATTGCCTGGACAGAAAATCATGTTAATCCACAACAGGGAAGTATAGATCATCCACTCAATCTGTAACAAAGGCCTTGTGTAAACATAAAGGAAAAGAAATGAGGGTGAATGAAGAGAAACTCAGAGGCTGGTGGGAAAGAAAATGGCCTCCTCTCTTCCTGTTTGCTTTGAGTATAGGTTTGGTCAGTGATTAAAACCAGTAATCACACCCTCTGTGATCTCCATAGCAACACCATCAAGCCCTTGATGGAGTACATCTAAGGCTGTCGATTACTCTACAGGGATCCGATCCATACACATTCAGCTACATGCTCAAATGCATACTCACACACAGTTCCATACACTACACAGGACAGACAGACAGACAGACAGACACACACACACACACACACACACACACACACACACACACACACACACACACACACACACACACACACAGTCATACACGAACACAGCAACACTGATTTGATTTAGAAAGACTCCCCCTTTCCTTCATATGATTGTCATCCCAGCATGTTGATTCTATTGCTTCTCTCTTTTTTTCTGTTCTCTACCATGTTTACTCCCTCTTTTCCATTGGATCTCTTTTTTTATCTTCTCTGGTCCTCTAACCATGCATCCTTTTCTCTGCTCCCTCCCCACCACTATCTATCTATCACCCATCCATCCATCCATCCATCTACCTATCTGTCTATCTATCTATATATCTATCTGCCTATCCTTCCACCCATCTATCTATCTATCTATCCATCTATCTATCAACCTATCTATATATCCATCTGTCTATCTACCTATCTATCTATCCATCTGTCTATCTACCTATCTATCTATCTATCCATCTGTCCATCCTTCCATCTATCTATCTATCTGCCCATCCTTCCATCTATCTATCTATCTATCTATCTATCTATCTATCTATCTATCTATCTATCTATCCAACTATCTATCCATCTATCCATCTATCGATCTATCTATCCATCTATCTATCTATCTATCTATCTATCTTCCCATCCTTCCATCTATCTATCTATCTATCCATCTATCTGCCCTTGTGTCATCACCCACCAGAAGCAGCAGCAGCGTCAGCAGCAGGGGTGGGTGTGGACGCAGAAGCTCCACCTTCAGCTGCAGCAGGGGGGTCGGCCGCCGGGGTGGCAAATGCCTCTGAGGCGCCCAACAGGTCAGGAGTCAGAGGTCAAGAGGTCAGATCACAGAGAGGTGTCAGAGCAGGAAAGGAATTGAAGAAAAAGTGACAGCAAAAGAGTCAGTTCCAGGAAAACACCAGTGAGACATTTACACAAGGCTTATTAAATATGTCTTTAAAGAAGACAGTAAATCATGGCAGGCCGGTCTACTATACTATAATGCAATATGTCTTGTGAGTATTGTAGTCTATATGTGCTTACACATTGTTAGTCACATTCAATTGGAGCATATAATGTTGAGGATTAGAGCTTTTGCCAAATTACAGTAATGAATGTTCATGTAAAATAAACACTGTTACCTTGCACTCCGTGAAAAAACATGTGCACATTGTGACTATAAGTGCTCACACATTTATATGCTGACTTAGAGAACCAATACAAATTAAAAATGTTGTTCAGTTGCACCACTGCACAAGGTATCATATACTGTGTGTATATGATCTTTCTGTAAATGCTAAGAAATTATTGTGTGCCGAAAGGGGTGATTTTGAACAAAGATGGCGGGTGGGAAGTGAGAGTGAGAGTGCAGGAATGAAAGAAACAGCAGGGGTCTACGATTGGACACTTGGTTGAGGGTGTGGTGAACTCAAAATGAGGGGAGGAGTTAAGCTGAAACTAAAGCTGTGCTGCCCTTACACCCTCAGGAACGTCAATGGCATCCCATTCCAAATCCATAGGTATTACAGTCATGCCTATAGATTTAGAATAGGATACCACTGAAGATTTTGTAGGTGTAATGGCAGGCATCCCAATACTTTAGTCCATGTAGTGTATCTTGAGGTTACTATAATTCCTGCCTGGTGGCGGAAAGCAGAGGCTGAAGGTCATTAAGCTGAAGAGCAAATCAAAGGCTTTTGAATGATGCAATGCATACGTTGCATCTGATCTCACATGAATCCAATGCATTCATTGATGCATTGAATAAATAAAAACAGCATCAAATTATAAAGAAAAATTGAAGTGTATCGCCAGATGTTGTCTGACAGTGTTTTGCAAATGGATTGTTTTTCTTTATCTTTTTTTTTCAAGGCACGTAGCCTTTTTTTCCAGAAAACTCTTCTTGGAGAAGTTTTCCGCATCCTACTGACCTCCCAGGAGATCCGATTGGCCGGGGCTGGGGGCGGCGGCCCCGGTAGCGGGAGGAGCCAGACTGCTAGCTGCCGCCTCCGTACCAGCGCCGGCATTGGCTGCGGCCGGAGAGGGGGCGGAGTCTACCGCTTGGGAGGGGTCGGGCTGAAGGGAGTCGGTGGTGCAGAGGGAACCCATCTCTACAGAGCCACGCCCAACACGACCACCATCACCACGACAACACAATCCCAGGAAAGGGGAGATGGGGGAGAAGGGTGGGCAGTATCCGACAGAGAGGGAAAGAGGGAAAAGAAAGAGAGAGAGAAAGAGAAAAAGAAAGAGAGGGATAGAAAGTAAGCTAAAGGAAGAGAGATTCTACTGAGGCCAGAATGGAGAAACAGACACAATGGCAGACAGGATTCTCGCAAGGGGCACTACCACACTGAATCTTAGTGTGTGTGTGTGTGTGTGTAAGAGAGAGAGAGAGAGTGAGAACAAGAAAGAGACAGAGGAAGAAAAAGAGAGAGAGAAAGAGAGAGAGTCAGAGAGAGAGAGAGGAAAAAAATGTAGCTGAAAGTGAGACAAGGAAGAGAGCAGGTGCAAAGGAGGAAAGGTACTGTAGACTGATCTGTGTGTGTTCATGTTGTGTACTGGCTGGGTCATGCACACACACACAGACACACACACACACACACACACAAATAATGCTAACCACTCACCCGATCCAAGCAGGTCTAAAAGCATGTATCCACAGAGAGGAATTGCAAAGAAAAAAAAGAAATCCCATTTAGGACTTAATTTATTTACAACACTACAACTAGTGCCTTTACTTGTTTGTTTGAAATTTGAAAATATTACTAGAAAATATTCACTGGCATGACATTATGAGGCTTTTGTGCCACATATTTGCAGACATTCTGCAAATGTGCAGACATTGTCTGAGTGACTCTTTACAGACTCTTTAATGACGATTTGCTATTGTTAAAGTGTTGTTATTATTGTACCTGGCTTTGGACAAAGGTGTCTGTTACTGTAAGAACCATAACCATAACCATGAGTATACTGGTATAAAATCTGCTGTGCTATTGGCTGGCTGTGGCTGAATCTGGTGTCTGATTGGTTCTTACCTCCCCAGTTGGTGGGTGCTGCGGAGGCTCCTGTTGAAGGGCCAGAGAAGGCGAGAGGGTCCAGGTCCAGCAGAGAGCTATGGGAGAGCAGGAGCACGTCAGATTACACACACACACACACACACACACACACACACACACACACACACACACACACACACAGATAGACCCCCACACACACACACACACACAGATAGACCCCCACACACACACACACACACACACACACACACACACACACACACACACACACACACACACACAGATAGACCCACACACACACACACACACACACACACATACACACACACACACACACACACACACACACACACAGATAGACCCACACACACACACACACACACACACACACACACACACACACACAGGGATAGACCCACACACACACACACACACACACAGAGATAGACCCACACACAGAGACACACACACACACACACACACACACACACACACACACACACACACACACACACACACAGATAGACCCACACACACACACACACACACACACACACACACACACACACACACACACACACACAGAGATAGACCCACACACAGAGACACACACACATGTAGGGCTGGGCGATATGGACCAAAACTGATATCCCGATATTTTGGGGCTGATTGGCGATATACGATATCGATACGATATTGATATTTTAAACAGAAAGAGCGAAGTGCTTCATATATTCACTCAACACAACAATTATGACAACACAGCCAGTTTTAATTATATTAATTTCAGACTGCTCTAACAGAGCTGTGCAAAAAAGTGTAAACAATAACATAGGCCTACAATAGGCATAGGCTACAGTTGCTCTGATAAAGCTGCGCAAATAACAAAAGACCAAAAGTTGACCCTGACTGACAACGCAGGCCTACATTGTACTGCACAATGCAATAGGCTATTTTGGGCACAACAATATTGAAAAAACCTGCAGTTTTGTCACACAATGCAGTTTTTTTACCTGCAAGGGTTTGATAGGGCTTAGATGACAAGCAAATGTAGACTATGATGGCCTAGACATGTTGCTATCAACAACAAAAAAAGTTTTAAAAAATTAGGCTACTTAAACAACGTAACTGAGTCACTCATCAAGAGTGTGATAGACGCTACCGTCGTTTTGTATGCGTTCATTTTTGCATGTTCCGGTTCGTAAGAAAAATCCCTATGCACGATTGAATGGGGTTTCAGGAATCATAAAAAATGATGCCCTAACTGCTCGCGAGTCGCGTGCATATCCTCTTAATAAAATCAGTGTTTAGGTTGTCTCCCTGAGGACTTTAGATCTGCTACTGTCGCTAAACGCAAGCATTCATCAGTGTATTTAAATTAGCTAGGCTATGTACCAAAAATGACATTTTACCGTGAGTCGAAGAGCTGTAGCTGCTAAACAGTGTTGTAACTTAAATCTGCGTGTACAAAACCGCTTGGAGCTCCAGTGGAATTTTGATTTCACAACGAGAATTCTCGGTCTAGCCGTTGATGTGCCGATGGAATAGGCATCAGGACCAACCTCTGATCAAGGTAAACAAAATCTGCCTCAGTGTCCGTCATGTTTGAAAGTTTGTAGTGCTGCGAGGGAGAACGTGCACACGCAAGGGGCGCAGTTGAGCAGAGCTGCGGCTATCTGAATGGTCTGAACACAGAAGAGCAAGTGGCTTTGATAAAATGGCCCATTATTTGACATAATACCAGTATTACGATATTGTCTCAACTACATATCGTTTTCAAAAATATATCGGTCGTAGTCGTAATACCGATATATCGCCCAGCCCTACACACATGCTTACACACACAGACACACACACACGCACACACACACACACACACACACACACAGATGCAGACACAGACACACTTGTACACGCACGCATGCACACACACAGACAGACAGACAGATGCACACACACACACACACACACACACACACACAGATGTAGATACAGACACACTAAGCACACGCACACATGCACACACACAGATAGACAGACAGACAGACAGACAGACACACACACACACACACACACACACACACACACTCACTCTGTGACAGGCTCTTCAGGGGCAGCAGCAGCTGCAGCGGAGCCATCGGTGGGTGGGGGCTCCAAGGTGGGCACAGCGGTGGCAGATTTGGCCGGAGTGGAGGTGGGTGAAGCGTTATTGGTGGGGGAGCCCTGGAACACCACATTCAGCCAATCAGATCACAGAGATAAGGTTACAAACCATAGCCATTAGCCAATCAAATGTCACAAGTGGTTATCTGAAACTACTTCAACAGACAACCAAGAAATGATGGATAAAACAACAGAAAGACAAAGGGAGAAAGGAAGGTTGAGTCTACCTTTGTTGGAGAATCACTGAGAATCCAAACGCGTACCATGGTACAGCCAGAAGACAGGCAAACACACACACACACACACACAAAATAAATGTATCATGTATATACTGTATAATTTCAAGCAGATAGTGTCAAAGAATATCGTAAAAACATGTTTTCCTTTTTCTCAAGTATTGTTAGTGCTAGGCATGCTATTGACTAGTGTGAGATAAACCAACGCAAAAGCTTATATTCATTTTACAATATCTTAACATTGGATAGATATCTATCTCCATACATAACAACTAATTTCTCTCACAATACCAACCATTGGCTACTCATCTCTAAATATCATCATCACCATCTCTCTTTTTTTATTTGAATAGTTCAGATGCCTCCGTCAAAAATGAGATAACGGTGGTAAGTGAATGCTCTCCACACACAATATACGTTAATCAAATAACCCACTAAATATACTCTCTTCCTGGTCTGAAATATCGATTTGTAGCCAGACGCCTCTAAATGCCACTTTCCTTTGCCAGCAAAAGCCACTATGTTCTGAGAACCAATCAGAATGCAACATCAAATCATGTGACTTCAATTAGTTTCAACAGGGCTTTTTTGTAAACAGTGTTGTTTAGAGATTATTTTGGGGGAGACCAACCTCCTGTGAAAATAACGCAATTTGTGGATGCTACTGTAAGGAGAAACTTTGTCCCATGTACTGTATGACACAGAGAAAGTTCAGCTTCTCAAAGAAGCCTGCAAGTTCACTAATGTGTTACAACGTTGTGGCCTATGTTATGGATGTGTTAGGTCTTGATTTCCCATTTTAAACCGTCAACTTGTTTTCCGGGAATGTCTATTTAGGATTCTTCAACATGTCAGGAGGCAGATGCCCAGTGAAGTTTTAGTTTTGTAGAGAGGGAAATGGCAGGAACAACCTCATTGGTCAAACATGACAGAGCTGCTGTCATGGCACGGTGGATTTAGAGGTTTTTGCGGAAAAAGGACCAGCTGGTTTTGACACAAAAGAATATCTTATTTGTTAAAAAAAAACAATGGATTGACTAAAGTGATATTTGCAACTGAGCTTGTACTGCTTTGACATTTCCACTCTGCCATCATCTGGGCAAAATACAGGTGGCACCATGGCACAGACTTACCCTTTCTTGCCCTCCAAACTGTTCATGTGTGTCTCCAGAGACTCCAAGATGCTGCTGGGAGCCTATACATACACACACACACATACACACACACACACAGAGAGTAGTAATTATTGACAAGCTTCAAATCCAAATGAAACACCAGTCCATTGTAAACACAACACACTAACCATCACCTCAAGTGCCCTCTCCCAAAATGTGAGCAGACACCAAGCAACAGGAAGCACAACAAACCACAGCAACATCAATCCCCATCGAGCCTTCTGCCCTCCGTTATCGATGTTTGCACACACCAACCTCAAGATCACACACCCACACACAGACACACACTCACAAACACACACAAGCCCTCGCACACACGCACACACTCACACACACATGCACATCACACAGCCTGCCCACTCCCAATCAAGGTCACTGCATCTTTGGAAACTCTGCAGGCATTGCCAGAGTCAGAGTACCCCTCTAACAGCTGTTCCTGAACCAGTTGAGTGGGTTCCATGACGCCAACAACAGTGGTGTCGGATCGAAACCACTCTGGAGCTAGAATGGCCAGCTTTTGTCTCAGACATGAGCACCGAAAAATGTATATATTGATGACACGAATGGATTTCCACACAACCTGTTTCTTTTTATGTACACATGATAAAGGAATACTGGAGACCATTGTCTACACATATCCCACCTTCCTCTGCAAAACGTCGACATGTGAATACATTGAGCCAATCGTGGTGTGATGTGAATACATTGAGGCAATCATATGGTGTGTTGTGAAGACATCGTGCCAATCATGTGTTGTGATCTCGCCGCTGGAGCAAGATTAATGTCGTGAAGCCTTGCACACGCGCATTTCTGCCGAAATGGATGCCCGACGAGTGCCCAAAAAGCGTTGTCATATGGCCACCGAGTGGAGGGACTTGCCTAAAAGGACTTTGGTTCAGAGGACCAGGTGAGCTTGTGTTATAGCTCTGATATCATCCGCCTCAAAGATTTCAACTGGACACTTCTGGTTAACTAATATGATATGGTGGAACCCCACTGATCTGGGATCACATGCTTGCATTAATGGGTTGGGCATCATCGAGAGTTTGGGCCATGAGAGTTTGGGATGGAACTGGTCTAGAGTCAGCTGTTAGAGGGTTCTCTGCTCCGACCCAGAGCGGTTACCGGCTCCTCCACTTGGAAGTCCTCACTGTCTGAGTCTGCCAGGTCCACCACCACACCAGGGTGCAGACACTGGGAGCAGAGGAGGAGGCCGAGGAGGAGGAGGAGGAGGAGGAGGGGGAGGCCAAGGAGGAGGAGAAGGAGGAGGGGACGGGAGGAGGGGGAGGGGGAGGCCGAGGAGGAGGAGGAGGAGAAGGAGGAGGGGAGGGGAGGAAAGGAGAGGAGGAGGCCACAGAGGAGGAGGAGAGGTGAGAAGAAGAGAGGAGAGCATGGAGAAGTTGAAGGGAGGGGTACGAAAGAGTGAATGGTAGGAAGGGAGATAAGATGAGAGGAGAGGAGATGGGAGGAAAGGAGAGGAGCAGGGTATTTACTGATGATGAATTGATGGTTAGATGACGTGGTGGGGTTGCACAGGGTATGGCATGTTATAAGTATGATAGTAACATAGTTAGGGGATAGGGATGGTTATGAGTATGATACTAACATGGTTAGGGGATAGGGATGGCTGGGGTAGAACTTGGATTACTGGCTACATTTTAGCCCTGGCTCTTGTAGGTAATTAAGGGTCACTTACATAAGAAATGTCAGGTATGTCATTCTTGTCGACTCCAACTTGCTGCAAAATAGAAACAGTCCAGTATTACATTTCCTCCATGTTGCATGCAACCCACACAAACACAATCCTTTCACTCATCCAGTGTATATGTCAATGCTTTCTCTTAGTCTAGTATTTTCTTCAGGTTTGTATTTGCTTCATTGGATTTCAGCGCTACCTCTGCAATCTTCATGAACTCAGAGATCTTGGTCACACGGGTCAGGAACCTCTTGTAGATCTCGAGGGCCTCCTTGCAGTCAGACTTCTTCATTTTGAAATATTTCTCTAACAAAGAAGAGAAAGACATTCACAAAATCACAAAACCACACTAATTCTTGTAAAATATGATGAAACGTGGGTAACACGTTACTTGACAGTATCGACATAAGACTGACATGACACCGACATGATCACTTGACACTGTCATGACACATGAACCCTATCCCCTAACCCTAACCCTAACCCTAACTCCAACCCTAACCCTAACCCTAATCCTAACCCTAACTTGTTATGACAAAAAACGAATGACACTTAATGACAGAAGCGTTGTCATAAACGTTTATGACTTGTTTATGACACGTTCATGACAGTGTCATGTCACTCTGATGTCGCTACTGTCAAGTAAAGTGTAACCGAATAATGTTAATAATAATAAATAAAAAGCAGCAGTGTTTTGGTATAATGCAGTATACCTTTACATGACGATGTATTCATTTTCTATTCCAGTAATGTAGTTTATTTATGTTTAGGTCCGCAGAAAGAGGTTCTGATGATTGATATTTGATGGACTCATCCTTACCTAATAAATTAATGATGCCATCATTGTAAGAGGCAAAAAGCTTGATCAGGTCTTTGAAAAGCAGCATGAAACAACCATTGATTATTCCATTGTTCAGATCTTTGGGGTGGACCTGAGAGAGGGGGAGAAATGGAAACATACTTCAAATTAGTGGATGATGCAAACCTATTTAGAGAGGGAGAGAGGGGTAGAGAGAGAGATAGGGAGAGAGAAGGAGAGAGAGTAAACAACAATAAAAAAAACAAAATAAAGGACAGAAACAGAGAGTATGCAAATATGCATTTAAGGAAGGGATTTCTATTTTAAGAGTTTGGATATTTGGAATATTAAGGCCCCTATCTTGGCAATCTAAAATGCATGGTCACTGGCGAATAGATTAAATACATTTAGGGGTTTGTCCAGTCCACATTCGGGGTGGTTTTGTTATCAAACATCGGGCGCCTGGCACAAAAGGGCGGTTCTTATGTGTCTTAATCAGTCATGGTCTTAATGGATATCACTGTAAAAAGCATTGTGGTTCACCAAACATTTCTTTAACAATAAAGTGTGATAGTACACAACAAGCATTTGTCTTATACCAATGTATCCAATGCATTCATCTACAGGAAGGTACCGCAACTTTATATGAAACAATGAGGTCAGATAAATGTCAAAGACATCCCTTAAAGCTATAACCACAGCCAAAGAATAACAGATACATTTAAAATGATAGGAGTTAGAGTGAGAAGGTGAAATATTATACATACATCAAACTCCAGCAGAGTGTCCACCTGGGTCTGCAGTGCTGGCATGGCCTTCAGCAGCTTATCAGGAGTCATAGTC
>NW_027468859.1:32952390-32989890 GCF_046254945.1 Alosa pseudoharengus | reverse complement strand
AAAAAGTTTAATTAACAACGACGTGTCTTGGAAAAAAAACTTGTCTTGCTAATGCCAATGACAAAACAGTTGGCACGGTAAACCCCTAGTTAGCTTGCTAACTATTTTGCCAACATTGTGTTGTAACACCTACATCTTCAAGGGTTCTCAGCTTAACAATGGGAAAGGGAGGAGTGACTGGTGTCTTAATCTCTTCTTCCCATGACAATGTATACCATACAACATGATTATAAAAAACTAGTTGGAAAAAGCATGTGGCTTTAAAGATACAATATGCAGATTTAGCAACCAGGCAATATGTCTGAGAAATAAATAGTAAATAGGAATATTATTTACTCTCTATGTCAATGTTCTTCTGCCTTTGTCTCGGCCTCTCTCTCTCTCTCTCTCTCTCTCACTCTCTCTCAAGATTTGACTGTAGAGACTTACAATGTTGCACAATAAAGCCATGATGAGTGATAACGCATGTGATAAGAAATATGAACATGGAGCTCTCTATCTTTTATCTCTTCCCATACGTCTGTCTCACTCTTCCTTTCTCAAATTCTCACTATCTGTTACCACGGCAACCCATCAGCCATCTTTGGCATTCTACTCACTCACAGATAAAATACACCAGAGAAGAGAAGAGAACAGAACCGAAGAGAAGAGAATAGAGATTATGCACATGTTCACACAGAGTTTACCTCTATATGTTTGTGTTGTCTAGTAGTGAAGGAATGCAAAGCTCTGTGTGAGGAGGAACCAAGATGGAGACAAGTGGGAAACAGCAGGAGATGTTACAGAGCCAGGTACAGCTGCGTCAGATCAACACACACCAGAGTCCCTCACACACAGACCACTCTCTTTCAACACACAGACACACACACACACACACACACACACACACACATAGACGCACACACAAACTGCAACTCTATGAGTGGAGTACTTGACAAATTGAACAAACTATAATGCTCCACACCTGGTACATAATGTTCTTGAAAAAAGGGGATACACACATATATACACATAAACCCACACACACACATACACAGGTCATACTCCATTGCTACACTAGTGGTTTAAGTCATATACAATTCTAGAGTGAATACATGGGTTCAAACTACACCACTGCATTTTAAACAATGACAATAGGGGAACAAGAGCAAGAAGTATTCAAGATGAGGGTGAGAGGAGGGACAATTTAATATCTATATATAATATGGAACAACTGAATATCGGAGACAGAAGTGTGAATCTTGAATTCCCTAGAATCCCCAAATCACTAGAACCTTCACAGATGAGATCAAATATGGTTCTAGAACACCAATATAAAACACTAGAACCTTCACAAATGAGATCAAATAAGGTTCTAGAACACCAAAATAAAACAGAAGCCTAAACCAAAGATCCGCTTCAACCCTCTCTGCCTAAAGCTAATGCATGAGACAGCAGATGCAGGAGAGCTCTTTGCTGTGTGCTCACGTCTGCATAGTGTGACCAAGGGAACGGGGGAGGGGGTGGTGTGGGGTGATGGGGAGGCAGGCGCTGAATTTATGAGCCAATCTGGCTGAGAAGGGAGCCGTCACGAGTCACGACACAACCGGCCCGTGCCAACGATCTCACACATCCCCGCGCCAGGCTGGGTGCCACGGTGATGAAGCTATCCCAGCAGATACCCCCACACGCGCCACAACCGACGAGAAAGAGACGCCAGAGGCTGGCAGCACCTCTGGCAACCAATCATGCTGGAACCTGCTCCTTCAAGGAACACTCTGAAGAATAATTGCTCCTTCAGAGTGATGCCATAGAAGAACAACCTTTTGCTGTGCTTCAAAGAACCCTGAAGGCAATAGTTCTTTGAAGAACGTTTGAGAAAAGGTATGAAAATGGTCTTTCTGAGGAGCCATTTCCAATGTGAAGAACCTTTCACTTGAGGTAAAGGTTCAACAAAGTCATTGTTCTTTATAGAACCATGTAGTGATGAAAAGAAGCATTTAAGCATCTTTCATTTCTAGAGTGAAGTCTCAGAAACAGAAGCTGATCGGCTTATGCTGAGGTGAAAAGGGAATTTACTCTTTCAGGATGTGATATCTAATTTACTCTGATTGGTTAATAAACCGTATTATGGACTTTTTTTACTTGTCTGCTCCATAGAATGACATTGCACCTGTTGACCTGGACATATATGTATATATTCATCATATTATATGTACAGTAAGATATTCATTGATGCATAATAACTCAGTTGTAACTGAAATAATTATGGAACTGCGTTATCTTTTCTGTTATCTTTAGGACAGGTCTTTGAATGACACAAAATGCACATAGCTGTAATGGTAGGAGACTTTCTCTTCTCATTCAGGATGTGACCTAAGACCTCAAGGACATGCACAGTGCTGATGTTTGCATTGATAGTATCCTGATAGGCTTACTGATGTGTACTGCAACGGCACTATACTTTAGATAACTTCGCTCAGCCTCAAATAGGGAAAATCTGCTGAATGCATTCATGTGAATAGCACTGTCAATGTGTCTTTTCACACACACACA
Source organism: Alosa pseudoharengus (assembly GCF_046254945.1). Classification (NCBI taxonomy): domain Eukaryota; kingdom Metazoa; phylum Chordata; class Actinopteri; order Clupeiformes; family Clupeidae; genus Alosa; species Alosa pseudoharengus. Next base: position 32,987,355 of record NW_027468859.1, on the reverse strand, counting down.
CAGAAACATATGCACACACAGATGCGTGCACACACACACACACACACGCACACAAACACACACACACACAAACACAGCTCAGGTGCATGATCTGTGTGGCCGCGTTCTAGTCTCTAGCCGGCAGTAACGTGGTCACCTTTGGTGCAGTAAATTATGCATGCCATGCTTTGGCTCATCAATCCATAATTCAGCAGCCACGTCACCCAGGTGATAGGTCCAACCCACAATCCCTTGCTGCTCCCGGTTCTCTGCACCGGCAGGTCCGACAGGCCGATCGGCCGCGCCTGAGCAGGAAGTGTCCGAAGGAGTCGGGAGGAGTACCCTCTGCCCCTCCCCCAACCATCTACCCCAAATACTCATCCAGAGCACTAGCTGTTGCTAGCTGTAACATTCAAGACATACTTCAGGAATGGGGTTTTCATGCCTTGACTAGGACAAATATGTTTAATTCATGTGGCATCTCTAATAATGATACAGGTATAGATTAGTGAAATAACAACAGAGATAAGAACACATATGTGCATATGATAGATTGCATATAGAAAGATAACCTAAACTCTTGGGTTGGATTTGGGACATGGAAAAGGAAGTGAGGGGGCATCTGTGTGTGTGGAGAGGCTTTGGCCTGTGAGTCCCTCTGGTCAACTGTCCCCACCCCTTCTCCTTTCTCTCACTCACACACACCCAAGACACACACTCTCACTCACTCACTCACTCAAGCACACACACACACACACAAGGACACACATATGCTGGCCACAAGAGTTGTGCCAGTCCACCCACAACGCCAGGACACTCAAGGACAGCACAGCCCAGTAAAAATGCAGATGGACTGGCCAGGTTATGGAGGATAGCACCATCAATGCCAACAATCAATGGCTATTCCAAACATGACCATTCTCTTGTTTGCAAAATAACTGTTTTGATTGTAACACAAGGTTAAGTGTTCTGTATACATGCAGTTGCAGAATGCAGGTGTGTTGCGCACGCACGAAAGCGCATATTTCATATTGGCATGTGAAGGTGTTCTACAGACAGGCATCTGTCGCACTCGGCAAAAAAGATGGAGTGCATGGGGAGATGTAACACTCACAATCCAAGTGCTTCTTCTTGGGCGCCATCACCTCGTGTGTGGTAGCTTTGCAGACGCGCGTCGCCACTTCGGAGCCCGTGAGCTGGTATTGCGCAGCGGCAATGCGATCCGTCAGAGTCTGCCCCGACATTTTCTCCCCGTAGCGTCAACCACCTCAAGAATCACAGGACAGAACACAAATTAGAGACACGGCAACATATAATTCGTTACCGATTACCTAGCAGGTGGCTCTTCCCAACCCCTTTGCGGCTTGGTCTTCATTACTCGTCCAAATGACAAAGACATTCAATATCATGTCAACCAACCCCAGACAATAATGTATTATTTTTTTAATTAATTTCTAGTCACGTTGATATAGTAGCTCGGTCATGGGTATACTTACGCAAGGTTGCACGACTCTGTGTATCTCTGCGTGTCTCCCGTTATACCGTTCAGTCCAGCAACCGGGATAATGCCCCTATTACGTAACGCCCAACAGTCGCTATCAATTCTATTTTCTCACTCCCCTACGATAATAAGAAATGACGAGACGGCAAACGCGGACACGTCGCGGGAAGCTGTCCTCAGCTGCAGCGCTTTGCCTGATTGATGTCCAGGTTTAATTCAAATTCATTGAATTCCCCCTTTCCGTTATGCATGTACATCAGGAAAATGGAAACCAAATCCCACAGATACGCACGCTCAGAGTGACAATTCTGGGAGAAAATGTCGAGAGCGCGCCTACAGAGGAATTGCAGTCGGTGCTTCAAACGGAAATGGTGACGCACCGTATCCTTTAGGACCCGTAAATGACTCTGTCCTACGGAAAAGCCACGGAGATGTCTCCGCACAACGGAGGTTGAGGCTTCGGTCTGATGCCGGTCGGCGGTTGAAGGAGAGGATAGAGAATACCCGCTGTGGCCCACGCGAGGGTGGACTGAGGAGTAGAAATGATATAGTTGTTATTCCCTCTCGTCTGTTTGTTTATTTATTTATTTCAATGACAGCTCTCTCCTCTCGTCAAGGATCGGCGGACAGTGTCATATGATGCACCGCTACACTGACGGAACACTCTACTCAACGTCACGCGTTGTCAGGCGAATCCGCTCAAAGGGTTAAACCAGCGAGCCTGCGCAATGTATGTCTAAACTGCGCAGGTGTGGCGCGGTTTTAAACACCCCATAAATAAAAAAGCCATTGAATATACCGAGATTATTTTCCATAATGGCATGAATGGAATTGACTATAAAGAGAGGGTGGCATGTGTATATTGCTTGTGCCATCCAAATGTATTGGCACCCCTGGTAAAGTTGAGTTAAACATTCTTAATATCACAATGAAAACAATGAGGATCTTGAGGGGAAGCACATTTATTCTAAGAAAAACAATGCATCATAAAGGAATGCATATTTTTTACAAAATCACATGTTACAAATATTGGCACCCCTGTATTTAATTCATTGCAATGCAAGCTTCCCTTGACAATAAAACACATCTTAATGTTGTTCTACAACATGCCATAGAGTTTGAGAATATAACGCAAGGGATTTGAGACCATTACTCTTTACAGAACCTCTCCAGATCGTCGTGTTCCTGGGTCATTCCTATCTCTTGTGCATTCTCTTCTCAGCACACTTTTCTATGGAGATTACTGTAGATCAGGGGACTGAGATGACCAGGGCAGAAGCTTGATGTTGTGTTTAGTGTTGATCTGGACATATGTATCGGTTCACTGACCTCCTGGGTGATCCAATCATGACCCACTTTTAGCAGAGGGTTGAAGCGGAGTATTCAAGGATCTTTGCTTTTAGTGTCTCGGCACAGGCAGACAGATTTTGTTGTAAAATTACCAGATATGTCATGGAGTTAATTATATCGTGTGGTTCCCAGGGCTTTTAGAATAAAAACAGACTCACAACATCAGATAGATAGATAGATAGATAGATAGATACTTTATTGATCCTCAAGGGGAAATCCATCTGGCCATACTTCATCGGTAGGCATGGGGTTTTTCTCAGCATAGCCACCCTTCTATGCATAGCCCACCACAAGTAGGCCTAATTGTTGTCAAAAAGTTACATGTTCAGAATTTCCATCTCACCATAGAACACGATTCCAGGCAAAGTCCCAATAGTATTTAGCAACTCCAGCATTTAACATTTGTAATAAAAGGACAAAAGAGGCTTTTCTTGACATGTCATTTGAAATAATCTGTTAACATGGAGGTAATTTCTCAAGTTATTTAGTGCCAGTGACAGCGTTCGGCTGTTCTTTTGCAGGGTGGAATTGAACAATTCCACTTTGCCGTCAGAATGTGGTTGGAACGGTGTGATATGTTTATTTTCAACACCAAACAGTGTGTACATTTTCTGGAACACTTTGGACTCAAAATTCTGACCTTGGTTGCTGTGCAAAGTCTGTGTGACCCCATAACGGCACAACCTTTGTTTCGCCACAGTTTTGGCTTTGTCATTGTGTGTAGTGGGACGGCCTTTCCCCATTTTGTGAAGTAATCCTGTAGCCTGGCTAGCGCCACCACTTCTCAATGTGAGACGTGGTCTGGGAACCAAACGTTCATTTTCTCGTATTTGAAAAAAATGCCCAGATCCGTTTATTGGGTGCCACGGATGTCTATCAAATGCGTCTGTGCATAGCTCATCATCGTCTTGCTTTCCCCCTTGTTCTGTGATTGGTCTCCTATCTCAGGCGAAAATTTGCTCCATGGTCTCCAGGCTGCCTTAGCAGCGTGAATCAAATCGCGCACAAGGCAGCATGGGAACACCCAGGCTAGTAATCCTGCATCACAAGCATGTAACAGTTGTGGCACTCCATCTCATTCAGTGGCCCCATAATATCCAAAGCGACACGCTCCAATGGGGCTCCTATCCTACCTAGGCCACATCTGCTCCTAATTCGGTAGGGTCAGTGACCACTCCATGCCCTGAGACAATATGACCCAGATAGGCTACCTGGTAGTGGGAGACGCAGCATTTCGTCGGCTTCAACTTCAGGATGGGCTGGTGCAACCTTTTCAAAAACCTGGCCAAGGCGCTGTCCCGACCCAGTACAATTATATCATCCAAGTACATAATACACACTGCAGGCCTGAGCCAACACAGGATCCATGATCCGTTGGAATGTCGCTGGCGTGTTAAATAATTCAACAGGATAACATTCCATTCAAACAGTCCATTTCTAGTGCAGAAGGCTGCTGCTCGGCAGGTTTGGGGTATCATTTCAACTTGCCAGTATCCGGAAGCAAGATCCAGCATGCTGAACCATTTAGGAGTAGAAAGGGTGTCAAAAGTGTCTTGGAAGGGTAGTTAAGGGTCTTGTAGTCTTGTGGCTGCAATGGGCCAATCTGGCTTTCAGGCTCTGCACTACTGGTTGGTAGTAGCATCCTTTGCTTTTCCCATGCCATCCGATGTGGCGGCTGCTTGACAGCGAATCCCGGGTCACGTCATGATGTTGTGTTGCACCCGGCTTGTGTGGCCAAGGTTGCTGGGTCCAGTTGAAAACATACTTCCGTACTGTAGGTGCACAGCAGCCAGCTACACAAAAGAAAAAGATCTACATGGACTTTGTGAGAAATGTAGGGTTCCTGTAACAGTGCCTGTAATAATTAGCCTATGTAAGATGCAGGCTCTAATGAGGCTAGGAGAACACTCTTTTGTGAACTTTCTGTAATTCCTGTCTTCCTCTCTTAGAAAATCCTCAAGAGTTCAATAATGCTTAAATAACATCTTGCCTTCTTAGAGCCCTAATTGGAATAATGCAAAGTCTAAACTGAAGCTTCAAGTCCATAGGCGTCCCTGTGCACAAGCCTTTAGTGATACAGGTGCAGGTGAGGCAGGTTAGTATAATCCAAAAAAATAAAAAAATAAAAATCACCACACATTGATCACTATTAACATTGTTTTTATTTGGAGTTTTTATATGTTCGCTCCAAATAAAAACAATGTTAATAGTGATCAGTGTGCAGTGATTTGAATTTTTTGGTCTAAACTAAAGCTATTTTAATGGCCAGGAAAAAGCAATTTGCTATAGCAACATGGGTTATACCAGCACTAATATTGATGTGTCCAATCAGTGCTCCCACATGTAAAAGTATAGCTGTAGTTCATCCACTTTGCTAGTTAACAGACTACTTTACCCACCTTTTAAATTAGGACTCTTAGGTTTTTAGCGTTATCTTTCGGCATCTATGGCAGGGTATACAAAGTAAAGGGTAGGCGATAAAAAGTTGAACTGCGCCATTTTGTACTGCAGGTGGTGGTAATGCATAAAGTGTATTTTGCTTTCCTATAGAACATTTTGAAACAAAAAGTTATTTTAAAGTACTGTTACTGCACTACACATATCTGTACTGTACATATCTGTCTATATTGTTCATACTGCATACAGTATCCATATTTATTCTGGTCTTATAATGTAATACACTGCACATATCCTTACTGTAAACCACTTGCTAAACTGTATACTACTGTCTACACTGCAGACTGCACTATATGTCTTATGCTAAATACTGCACTACAGTACCTGTCTATACTGTTCACATTGCACTTTTTTGCTTTTTTCCACTTCTGGACACTAACTGCATTTTGTTGTCTCTGTACTTGTACTCTGCACAATGACAATAAAGTTTAATTTAATCTAAAAATATAATAAATATATTTCAAAATATATATATATATCAAAATGTCAACAGTATAAAGAAACCATGTATGACGACACAGATGCATTCAAAGTTTCAAAAAAGATCCCCAAATGCAAAAAAGAACTCCCTTGGTTCTTGGTCTCAGCAGAACACCCGTCAGTCTTCTCAGCTGAAATAATGCCGATTTGCCTTAATCACCTGGCGGTCAGAAGAACGAGGCTACAGGGTACACTTGCCATCACACTTTACACTAGTGTTGCACGGTGCACTACAATACTACAAAAGTATCGCAATACCCTGAAATTAAAAATCTCACGATGCCTAATTTTATTAGTATCGATATTTTTGAGAATGACCGTGTTCTTTTGAAGTAACATGTGTGTGCACAAGGCATGCTTCTAGCACCTCCTCCCCTAACCTGTGGCTGTGCGTCTTTTCTCCTCACACACACGTAAGCGCAGCTGTCGTGCTATAAACAGCGAGACATGGCTGCTATTTCAAGTGATACTATGGTAACACATAATAATAGGCTAATATCAAGTTGATTTGCTCACTTGCATCTCTCAAGTTTGTGTTGCTAACCTACCTAGGCTGTGGGATTTTGGTTATTTAGGGCTACTATTTGGGTTCAATCTAATTTAGAAATAAGCAACCATTGCAAACTTTTACATCTGAAGAGAGATCCTTGCTAACTATCCCGCTAGGTCGTAGCTCAGCTCAAGTCATGTTTGACAATAGTGCTCGCTAAAATCATTAATGAAAATTGCAAGACACTTATCTCTTCTATGATCCCAGAAAGATTTTCTTCGACTTGTACATTTTTTGAACATTTATTTTATCTAATGACATACAAAACATAATTAATTGCATCCACATATCCTTAAGCGCTATGTGCAACTTTTATTGACTAGACTAAGGCCTAGTCCACACGTACCAAACCGATCTTTTTCCTCCGTCTTCCCTGGAACCGTATCAAGAATATTTCCGTCCAAACGGATCCATCTCAACACGACTCAACACGTTACTTCATATCCTAGGCCTATAGGTGGCACTGTTTCTTTACAGAAATGGACCAAAACTTGCTCACTGTAGGCTATACAAACAGACAGAATAGGCTACGACCAGAGTCATATAAAAATGGCTCTGGCTACGACGAAATGGCTAGTGCAAGGAAACCAGAATTGTTTGTGTGGACTGATGGTGAACTGTCAACTGTAGTCAACTGTGAAACTAATAAACTTCATTTTTACGGTTTGTGAAGGGTGCAGTCCCATCCTTTATTTGGCTAACACAGGTACAAATAATCTCCTTTACTTTCTTTTGTTGTAGGATAGTCCGCGGTTCACATTAGTTTTGGCTATCACCGCAATTAGGTTACTAAACGCTAGGCCTACCCAAGTTCTAGGCTATTCCGTCGCCACATTTATAATATTGCTATAATACTGTAACGATTTGATAGCGAACCACACAGTTGTCCAATCAAAAGGTTTATTTGCTGAGAACGAGAGCTAAGACACAGACCAAGACCAAGACACAGAACACAATGCACACAGGGCAGGTCAAGTAGACACACACACTACACATACAGGGGAGGACACAGCCTCCCACACAAAAAGGATCACACACGAGGGAGAACTAAAAGGGGAACATGTTACAATAAAGACGCTAACATTACACTCAAAACTAAGGAGAATAACGACATAAACCCCCCGATTGTTCGCTCTCGTATCCCAGGATCCCCTGCGCGGGAGAACGCGAACACTGTCTTTTTGCGCCGACGCTACATAGCTCCCCCAACAAGCCGTTGCCGTCCTCGGCAACGACCACAAGGTAGCCACATGCTAGCGTCGGCGCGCGTCGCCCGCCACTCAGTTCAGTGCGACAGTACCGCCAACTCACGTGGGGTGCACGCGCCGCAGGAGCTCACTCATCGGGGCGCCACGCTGCTAGCAATCCAGTTCGGGCGTGCTAGCAGCCACGTGGCCGACCCCGCTCATCACCAGCTCCCTCTCAGCAGCCGCCCTCAGGCTGCCCTTTCCGCGGCGTGTCACCACGGCACTCCTCCTCTCCAGACGGGGCCCTAGGTGGCCTTACAACCGTCGACACTGTACCAAGCACCGGGGTTCGAGGGGGGCCAGATGAAGCTGCGCCAACGCCACTCCGCTCCGTCGAGTCGCCGACCAGGACAGACAGGCATCGACTCCACAGCAACCGGACCGCGCTGAGCTCTCCCGCTGCAGCTACCGTCTTCGGCGTCCCTCCTCGTGTTGCCATCTCGCAGAGCCGTACTGCTCTGTTCCCGGCCCGTTCCACTCCTTCGCGGCCTCGGCGAAGGCACGACCCCCGAGATGGTCGTGCTATCGAACTCCACACAAACTTTTTCAAAAGGCGCCGGCCAGCAGGCCAACTAGAACGGGCGCCCACACAGCACGGTGCCTCTCACACGCCCCCAAAAGTTTTTTTAAAGTTCAGAGGGCCTTTCCATCGAAGCTGCCCCACCGTCGTGAGTTCGCTGCCCTCAGCGGCTCCGCCAACCGTCCATCGTCTAGGAACCTCTTCCTCGCCGCACTCCCTCGGCTCTGCTCACGCGTCGCGGCTCGCCGTGGAGTCAGCGCCCAGGCCAGCGTCATCTTCTCCGCGACCACTTCATCCGGCCAGATCTCCTCCCATGGCAGCAGGCAGGTCCCGGCGATAGCTCCTCTCCTCCGGCGGCGGTAACGATAGAAGGCCTCAAGCTCCTTAGCAACCCTTATAAGGGCTCTCTCTGGATCCTCTTGCGTGGGCCTCCACCCAGTGGTGAGGTCTCCCGCTCCCAGCTTCTCTCGCTGAGTGGAGGCCATGTCCGAAAGTCACTTCTGACACCAATGTAACGATTTGATAGCGAACCACACAGTTGTCCAATCAAAAGGTTTATTTGCTGAGAACGAGAGCTAAGACACAGACCAAGACCAAGACACAGAACACAATGCACACAGGGCAGGTCAAGTAGACACACACACTACACATACAGGGGAGGACACAGCCTCCCACACAAAAAGGATCACACACGAGGGAGAACTAAAAGGGGAACATGTTACAATAAAGACGCTAACATTACACTCAAAACTAAGGAGAATAACGACATAAACCCCCCGATTGTTCGCTCTCGTCTCCCAGGATCCCCTGCGCGGGAGAACGCGAACACTGTCTTTTTGCGCCGATGCTACAATACCTTCGTTAGTAACAGTCAATACTTTTGCCTGCATCAAATCGCGCATTCGCATTTAGTGCGCTACCATCGGCTTAACATGAGTTCTAAGTGTCTTTATATGCTCATATCTGACTTCACTATGAATGCATTTATTATGACAGCCGCGGATCGAATGTCCAAATTTTCGTCAAGGATTCCCGGGACACTGAAAGACCGGGGTAGACGAAACTTGGTGGGCATGTAACCCCATATGGATAGCATGGAACCATCGTTTTTCGTTTTGATCTGTAGCCCCCCCCGCTGGACTGCACCCCCCGAAAGGAGGGTAGGGCAGACACAGTTTTCTGTGAATATCTGGAGAACCGTAAGGTTTAGGAGGACCTTTTTTTTTTTGTATGTTGATCTCAAGGGGCCATGTCAACCCATTCCATAACCACTCATTTCATGTATAGCGCCACCTAGTTAAACACAAAAAAGTAAAAATGAGGTGTTGTAATCGCAGGTATCTGTGACCTAACATAGTCAAAACTGCATGAAATTGGAAGTGTAGGATCATTATGACACCTTCTGAATGCACGCTAAGTTTCGTGGAATTTCGTTCATGGGGGGGCCACACAATAAATTAATTTATGTTACTATACACCAACTGGCCTTTAGGTGGCCAGAGACAGTTTTCTGTGAATATCTCGAGAACCGTAGGGCCTAGGAGGTCCACCTTTTTTTTGTATGTTGGTCTTAAGGGGGCATGTCAACCCATCCCATTACCACTTATTTTATGTATAGCGCCACCTAGTTAAAACTGAAAAAGCAAAAAATTAGGTGTTTTCATCACAATATCTCTGGCTGACATGGTCAAAACTGCACGAAATTGAAAGTGTAGGATCATTATGACACCCTCCGAATGCATGCCAAGTTTTGTGAACTTTCGTTCATGGGGGGCCTTACAATAAAATAATTTATGTGTACATTTAGTGACCGTACACCAACAAGGATTCCCGGGACACTAAAAGACCGGTGTACACGAAACTTGGTGGGCATGTAACCCCACATGGATAGCATGGGACCATCGTTTTTCGTTTTGATCTGTAGCCCCCCCGCTGTACTGGACCCCCCGAAAGGAGGGTAGGGCAGACACAGTTTTATGTGAATATCTTGAGAACCGTAGGGCCTAGGATGACCAATTTTTTCCATATGTTTGCCTCCAGGGGTCATGTTAACCCATTCCATGTGCACACATGTGCATAAACAGATACACACACACAGACATACATTCACAGTAATCATACGTATGACACATACTCACACAGTAGACATATGTACACATGCATGCACATGCACAAACACACATACGCAGACAAACACACAAGCACGCACACACACACACACACACCCACACACATAAAGATAAACGTGTACACGCACACATGCACACAATTCAAGAATTTCTCAGAATTATGAACAGGCAAGATGGGGGTGGGGTTGTACATGTGAACTCTATGAACTAATTTTACATGTGAAATCTATGAACTAATCATGTTTTGGTACTTGTTGTCTAGCAGATACCAGTGAGAATTGAGTGTGGATAATGCAATTTAGTGAGACATTTAGAATCATATAGGCCTTTCAGCGTGATTTATTTTTGTGGAAAAAATGTGCTGGACTGGGCGGCGGTCATATTTTGTACCGATCTGCGGTACATCTAGTTTATGTTGTAAGACATGTAAAATAAATGATTGACACCGGCACTATGCACAAATTAATGTAAACTTACACCGCACTTCCCTAATAACTTAAGTTCTCTCGCGTCATTGACAGTAGCTAGAATGCATAAAAAAACACTGGGAAAAACAGTATTCAGTCCACCAAGTCATAAGCTATCGGCGCTGCGCAGCACCAGTTGTGATATTTATCCTACGGAGTGTAATCGTAGGTAATGTCATGTATGAAAACTAGTATTGTTAGGCAATACTATAAGTGTCAAGTCCAGTGCAGCTGAGGTGTGGCGACGACATCATCGATACGCAAGTAGGATGTGCGGTTTCGCTGTCCAAACAAATTCAAAAGGGCTACGGTTTAAAATTTTTCCACTCTGGGACCAGGTTTCAAAAAAGTGCGGTTTCGGGCAGTGCGTTTACAGAATTCGTTTGGACGCTCGGCCAAGACGAAGCAAAACCTCTGCGTTTAACCCAAAAAGCGTCTCCGTGTGGACGGGCCCTAAAACCGTGAGTCAAGGTCAATTACTCTCACGTATCTCTTAAAGTGACAGGCACTCAATTACACCTACACATCACTAATGTGCACTCAATCGCAATTCTTGACTTGGTATCGGTATTAGTGTTGTCACGATACCAAAATTAATGTTTCGATACCGATGATTTTAGCGAGCACTATTGTCAAACGTGACTTGAGCTAGCGGGATTTTTACGGGGGGGGGGGGGGTGCAAATCACAAAAGAGTGATTATGGGCTAGGTTGATGTGGGCCCTTGAGACCAACATACCATAAAAAATTTTTCATCCTCAGTGCCACGGTTCAGGTAGTTATTTGGGAAAAACTAAATTTTGGGGGTTTCCGGAGGCCCAGCGCCTGGGTATGTCCCGGGTATCGTTGACCAAAAATTCAGGAAGTAGATGACGGGAAAAAAAAGCTTTGCTAGCGGCGGTCATAAATACACCCAAAGCTGAAACACGAAACATGCAACTAGCTGTCAGAGCTACGTGACTACATGCACAAAATAAAAGCAGTCATACAAATAGCAAGGCAACGGCAGAATTCACACACACACAGACACAAACCACAGGCTTCCTGCGTTTGTGTGAGAGAGTGTATGAAAGAGACTGTATCTTGTCACTATTCCTCTAACTCCTGACTTACAGCTACGTGACTACAGGTAGCCTACAGGCAGAGACTGTGACCGGATGCACAAATTTAAATGAGAGTAGACATAGAACCACAGCCATCCTATTTGTGTGGAAATAGGCTGGACTAGTCCACTGAAATCTTTCCACACTGTTCTGTACTGTACAGAGTACAGTATATTTAATCTTCACTTACATTTATTAATTTAGCAGACACTTTAATCCAAAGCAATTTATGCAGGGGCTTAGCAAGCATGGGGGATGTGGGTGTTATAACGTACACACTTTTGCTGGAACACGATTCTATCCCCCACACTTTTTGTCAGATTAAAACGAAAGTAAAATATGTAAATAAACGATCCCATAAGGAGTTGGAACCGTATCTACTATAACGCACACACAGAGAGACACAAATAGGTCTGTTGATTTCATTGAACGGTCATCCAGCCAATCACATCAAGTTAGCGTCAGTGAAGAACCAGAGCCGCTCTGATCAAATTCAAAGTGTGCGTCTTTCAAGGCTGTGCTGCTGCTTGGGTCTGCATTATAACGTCTGCAGTGAGCAGATTTGAGGTGGAATTGAAATGATAATTGTTACCACATTATGCTAATTTAGTAAACCAAAATTCACTGTCTGACTGATAGTTTTTGTCACAATGTAGGCTAGAAATGCAGGGAGTCAAAGTGAAAGCAGGGGTGCACGCACCAAGGCACTTGTTGTTTCTGCAGAAAGGTCCTTGGCTACTGTTCTCAGAGCATTATGCTTTCTCTGTCTATGATCTGCAGCTTTTCTCAAATCATGGGCCTCCTCAACAATTAGCCTACTGGTCCACGTAGCCGCGAAATTAAGTTTTGCCCGGTGCTTCACACGTCTGTTCATTTGCAGCAAGATTGAATGGTATTTTTTTCTGGGGGAGGACCCCCAAACCCCCCCCCCCCCCAATATATAAAGTTTAGTTTCATGTCCTCACGTGAAATTTTCATGTGCGCACATGAAAGTTTCACGTGAGCACATGAAAGTTTCGTGCGCACACGCAAAACCTTTTCACAAGAAACTTTCATGTGCGCACATGAAACTTTCACGTGAGCACATGAAACTTTCACGTGCGCACATGAAAATTTCAGGTGAGCACATGAAAGTTTCACGTGAGCACATGAAACTAAACTTTAGATTTTCTTTTGCTCAAGTCCCCTTAGGGTTTTACGTTTTCGTAAAAAAAAATCCACTGGTTTGTCCTGTGTTTGGTTGTAAGATGTTGTTTGAGATGCGATGGTTTCATGGATTCATTGCTCAAAACGTCGCCTCATACCACACACTGTGACTTGGCCTCTTCCTCTCTCCCGCTCCAAATAAATCCAAATTTGATATCATTTTCGTCATATTTCCTCACTGTTTTGTGCCGGTTGTTGCTAGCAGCTGTTCTGGGGGGTTCACCAAAGTAGCCACTGTCTGCACCTGCACCTTGCCCTTGACACTTGTCCTCTTCAGTTCTCGCTTCCTCCACACTTCCCTTCGCAGACTGAAGCCACGACAGTAGTTTTGACGTCTTCATTATTAAAAAACGCCACCTCTTGCCTGTAACAGCTACCGTCAGAGCTAGCCTAACTCAACGTCAACGGCAGTTTCAAATGCTACATGCTGCCCAGAAGCACTTGCAAACTTGTTAAAAGTTCATTTGTATCTCTTTTCATTTTCTTGCCATCGGTTGATAAAATATTTTCATCCATTCTAATATGTTTGATAGTATTTGATTAAATGTATTTTATTTTATTTATGCATTTCAGTGATTCTTTGGCGTACCACTAGAGGGAGCCCCGCGTACGCGTACCACACTGTGAGAATCACTGTTCTAATGTACCATTGCCTACCTTGTTCTTGCCCATCTGAAATAACTCCTCTAGCTTTGCTGCCTCCATACTTTCTATTTTCGTTGTTTAAACTTATGATATCCATGATGAGTATTGAGTTAGTGAATTAGCTCAACATTGTGTGCTGATAACCATAGCCGAGTAAAACAAAACCAAGTAGCCTAGTTGCGTGCCTGCGTGCATATTCTGTCTCCTGCTCAAACAAAATGTGTGCGCGTTAATTTTGATAACGTGTTCACTAAGTTACGTAATAGAAAAAAATAGCCTGATGGCATGCAGCTAATGGGATACTGTGCATAGTTGGGAAGGTATGGTGGGCCAATTTGGTGTGAATACACATTACACACACACACACAAGGGAAATTTTCTCTCGTTGTTGAGTAGCCCGATGGTATGCACAGTGCGTACAGACGTACACCTGCAGGCGCGCCTGCGTCCATGGATCTGAGAACTAAGATTTCCAGCATAGAACTCAAATAGAACGCTTATGAGCGCTCATGCAATGTGTGCGTCCCTGCAACAAGTGCAACTGGAGGTAACGTGGGCTAGAAGCAACAATAGTTTAAACAACGTGGCTACCTGTAACTATCATTGGAAACAGCATAGAAACTGCTAATCATAATCTTTAAATTGACATTAATTAAGCTGGCTATATTCAACACAATTTATTTATATTCCCTTTGCATATGTTTGTGTAGACTTCAAACGTTTTTTAATTCGAGCTTACAGTTCTGGCTTAATTCTGTCCTTTACATTTATTTAATAGGTATTATAGTTAGGCATATTAATAGTCCAGTGATACCTCGAAATTAGGCTGTTGTCTGTTAGGCAATTTATTGTAGCCTGCTAACCAATATGCACTATGATTTCTTCATTTATAACATTAGATATGTCTCCATGTAGGGTAGTGTCAAATAGTGAAGTGATAGAAGGTAGATCATGTAGGCCTACGTGTCACATGAGCCACACAGATGAGGGGAGCTGCTTGCAACTTGCAAATCGACAAAAAACACTTATAGACAAACAGACAAAACACAAGCAAAACACAACATCTTTATCCATTTGACAACAACAAACAATGCATAGCCTACCTATCGTCCTGCAGGCGTACTAAACCATTTTGCGCTTTTGCAAGGGGTAAGTGTGACTTTAGACAGTCTTCACTATTTTTTATACAAAATTCAGTCAGTCAATCAACCAAGTTATGCAGCAAATACACTTTACAAATTAACTTTACATTTTGTCTTACATTCATTATGGCATTTAATTTGGAATTCAGGAAAAATAAAATATATTCCAGATTTTTTAAGGGCCCCCTTCCCCCTTGGGGCCCTAGTAATCAGTCACACTTCCCCCCCCAGTTCGATGCCCATGTCCACAGATGAGGTGCCCTTGAGCAAGGCACCTAACCCCCAACTGTTCCTTGGGCACCGGATCAAGGGCTGCCCACTGCTCCGGGGGTGGGGGTGCTCCTAGTGAGCTCACTGTTCCAAGTGTGTGTGTATGAATGTGTGTACACTACCGCCCGGATAGGTTAACTTAACATCCATGAAGAACAATAACACAACATCAGCAGGATTGCCACTACTGCAGAGTATTTTAGACATGTACTTGGTCATGTACAACAATAACAGTAACAACAACAGTGTCTGTGGGATTTTTGCTCATTCATCCACAAGAACATTTGTGAGGCACTGATGATGTTGGTCGAGAAGGCCTGGCTCACAATGTCGTGAGTTCATCCCAAAGGTGTTTGATGAGGTTGTTATCAGGGCTTTGTGTTAGCCAGTCAAGTTCTTCCACACTAGATAGATAGTCTTTATTGTCCCATAGGGATAACCATTTCCATACATTTTCCATTCATGGTCCATAGCACAAACACTACATAAACACATTTAACATGTAACACATATTAACTAAACCCACCTAACCATGTCTTTATGGACCCTACTTTGTGAACCCTATGACAGCACCATGCTGAGCACTTCAGAATGACCTATTCATGTTTGTGAATCCAGACTGTATGACTCATAGACTGTATACAGTCTATGGTATGACTAAGTGCTTGATTTTAAACACCTGTGGCAATGGGTCTGAATGAAACACAGTGATAAGCCTATTTCACAGTGTCCAGGTGTCCGGCCTTATAGATGTTAATGATGCCTTAATTGGCAGGGTAAAACATCTTCCTGCTTTTGTCTTTCCTGTGGACTTTTCTTTTGCTGTCTATGGGACAGTGCTGTTCCACAGGAAGTTGATTTACACAGCGGCCCCATCTTGTGAAATGGGCTAATCAAGTGGTTTTAAAGGAGCGTTTCACCGCTGGGAAGATGAATGTTTATTTAATTTGGGTCATTTATGTAGTAGAAATGTGGAGTCATAATTGAGTAGTCAGTGCCTTCTTGATCGAGAAAAAGGCAAAAATGTGTTTTTGGCTCATGTGGGTGAAAGCCAACAACTCCCATAATCCCCTGCCTTTCACTGCTCTTCGCTGCCCTATCAAGCCACTCCTCCAGGAAGTACTGTAGCTGAGGCCTGGCTACAAGAACACTCATTAATGTAATTTTGGCATTAATAAGGATTCTAAAATTAAAACAATCATTGTTTTATGTTACACTCAATCTCACTCAGTTTCGAGGTATGTGACTGCTATGTGGAATTTCAAATGCTTACTTATTGCATTAGGTCTGAGCACCACTGCACATTTATGCATCAGTCATAGGTTGTAGTAAGCTAATGTTTAACTAAGTTAAGTTAACGGTGTGCTTCTAACTTAGCCACAAAATGTAAAAAAAAACATTTTAATATCATACATGGCGGTATATGGTTGCAACTTCCGGCACCCGTTTTTACATGCTGATTGGTAGATGAGCTCATGCACGAGTGTAGTGTTGGGCATGAGTGTCCTCGCGCGACCATGTTGTTTAAAGGTTGTATCAGCGATTTCAGGCCCAAACATAAATGATCACATTCATCTAATCTTTCCCAACAATCTGCTAAAGATCTGCTAGCTGCCTGCCATATAAGAAGCGGTCAAAAAAACGTGTCTCTGTAGGCAGTCTAGGCTCCGAGATCTGTACACAAAAACAATAGACCTCTCCAGAATATATCCCGCCTCCTAACTTCCGTATCCATCCAACTTCCGGGCGTGGATTGTCTATGGGAAATAACATGGCGTTTTGAAAGATCGTACCTGTCAAACTCTGTAGGTGACAAAGTAGAAAAAGCTGCTGGGCAGATTGGCCTACACACTTCTGCCATCTAGTTTCCACTGGATTTTTTGATTTTCGGTGCCGTTTAAGTAGTATAGTCTATAGTATACTACTTAAACGGCACCAACAATCAAAAAATCCAGTGGAAACTATATGGCAGAAGTGTGTAGGCCAATCTGCCCACCAGCTTTTTCAACTTCGCTACCTACAGATGTTTACCGGTATAATATTTCGAAACGCCATGTTATTTCTCATAGACAATCCACGCCCGGAAGTTGGATGGATACGGAAGTTACGGAGGCGGGACTTATTCTGGAGAGGTCAATTGCTACCAAGTGTTGGCAACCCCTCAACGGCAAAATAAAGTGTTTCAACCAATAACTGACGAGATGTGTGATTAGGAGAGTTTTAGTTGCACAGGAGGGAGGGGGAGGGAGTAACGAGTTAGCTCTCTGTTTTTTTTATATATAATTATATTTATTTGATTTCATACAAGACATAAGATACAGTCTGAGGAGTTGCAGCTTTATTCAGTTACCCGCAGTTGAAACTAAACCTAAGTTTCCCTCACAAACTCTGATTTGGTCGCTATACTGTAGCTTATTCCAAGCTGAGCCGTTTATGAGCGTTTAGTCCTAAATGAAAACGATTCAAACTCTCTAGCCACTCACTCGCAAAGGAGCCACACACACTGTAGGGCTAGGCTACTGTTATGTTGTTGACTGCCGTACTATTGAGGACTATTATGAGTTCTGTCCATCATTTGGTGGTAGGCAAAATTACTGCAATAAAATTATGCTTATTAAATGCTTTCCCCAAATCACTTTTCACAATTTTTTTTCAAGAGTAATATTATCGGTTATCGTATCGGTATCGGCCACAACAAACCAATAAATATCGGTTATCGTTATCGGCCCTAAAATTCCATATCGGTGCATCTCTACCTTTAACCATTATTTCTGGAAGACGACAAATAAAACGACTGCCTACTTAGATTAAGCTATTGATACTTGACTTAATGCCTACATGGTTTAACTTGGAATCTAATAGGCTAATTCATAAAGATGGCTGCGGTCAATTTCAAACTTTTTTGGCTGAAGTAGCTAGCCTAGCATGGGCCATTGAAATGAATAGGGGTAGGAGTCACTCTCTCCAGTTATATAGCCTATATAATACCTCCATGGTCCCACCCCCTGGAAAAATGAGGAGGGAGTGTTTGTAGTCTCACCCCCTCGACAAAGATATGGGACTTCCTGCTTTCAATGACGCAAAATGACGATTTTTACATTATTGAAAACAGGAACTGCAAAGCTGAAATCCGTATTTCTCCTGTCTCAGTGTAAATTGAGGGAATGATGCACGACCATTCAAAAAACATGTCTGGGTTTCCCATTTAATGTATTAACATTAGCATTTATTTTTCTATTATTTTTTTCTCTTTGTCGTTGTCGTGGGGTGCTATTTCTACCATATTATTTTTGTGTTCATTTTAATAGGCCTACTGTATGTTTATCTGTGATCCCTTCAAAAAGGGAAAAACCTTAACCTAGCTAGCAATACCCTGTCTGATGAAACGTTCACATATTATTCACCAAAAGGTTATAGAATAATAAAACGTTGATTGCTTGAAAGCTAATCTGTAGAACATTTATGCATAATCTTGCGTCACTTAAATGCGTCACTTAAATTAATACTACACCTGTTACTACGGGTAAAACATTTCGACCAACATGTCACATGTCTAACCACTCACCTTTGTACCAATAGACCTCTGAAGTTCGCCTACAAAAAAGCTGCCATCTTTGAGATCTGGTATCTAGCGATTTTTCCTATGGGGAAATAACATGGGGATTTTGAATTATCGCACCTGTTAAACTCTCGCGAAGATGAAAAAGTCTGAAATGCAGACGTTTTCCTGAATACACGTTTGTCCTCTGCCAATGAGTGGATACTGTGATCATCGGTACGTAAAGGCGGCACAGGCGGCACAGATTTTTGCAAATTAACTAACTTAATGGCAAGTTGCATCGCACGTTAGCTCAGGGGTAGCAAAAATCAAAGTGTGCCGCCTTCACGTTTATGTTTAGGCCTTTAATCGCTGATACAACCTTTAAAGAGAGTGACAACTTATTTACAACAGATTTCCAAGATCAGATTTCTCCCAGCCGTCAATCAAAGGAAAATAAATGGTTACTCTAGGCCAGTGGTTTTCCAAGTGGGGGCTTTTCCAAGTGGGGGCATTATTATGCAAACATGGAAAAAAATGTTACAGTGTTTTTTAACATATAAAATGGACTCAAATTAACATATTTATAATTTTTTTTATTATTTTTTTTTTTTAGGGGGTACTTTTGGGTACGTTGCCATTTGGCAACATTCAATGTGTGACAATGGAGCAGCTTAATGTATTGTCTCCCAAAATTGCAGGAATTTCATAAATGATTACAGACCCCTCTTTTAGAAATTATATTGTTTTATTATTAAAATGTTAAAATGTTATCAAGAGCTTTATCAAAAGCATTATTTTAATAACACCATTTAGAAAACATCTGATGCAAATTCATAAGAACTGTTGTCAAACGGTATGAGGTAGTAACAGGTATAATTACATCATAACAGCAAATACATTCACAAAGCATGCATACATTCACATTACATCTATTCCAGGTTTGTGTATCAAACATATAACAACAAAATATAAACAAAACATAAAACAACAAACAAACAAAACAACAGCAGCATTCACAAAACATCTGATGCAAACTGTTGTCAAAATGTAACAAATGTAATGTTGTACAAATGTACAAATGTAACAATGTAACAAAATGTAGTATTAGATAGATATTTATAACATGGAAAACACATTTAAAAAGCATATGTACATTTACACTGAAATTCTCATTCTCATGTGTCTTGTCTGTTACTCAATGTGAAATGCCTTGAAACAGTTGTTCTCTCCGTTACAGCAGAGGTACACCTTGCACTTAGAGCAAACCACTCTGACGATGCCCTTGCAGCCAGGATTCTTGCATCTTGCTTTCGGTGCACCCATCTCTGGCCAGTGATCAAGGCGGTCAAGACGGATGTTGCTTGGTGGAATGGGGGCAGTAGGTCTTCTGTGCCGCTTCTCCTCAATGCGGATCTCCAGACTCTGTGAGGGCCTCCCTTTTCGTTTCGTGGTTCCTTTGTTCACCTGTGTAAGGCAAAGTGCCACATTGACTTTGAAGTCAAGTAAGCTCAGCTGCATTTTCTGTGGAATTCCCACGGCATTAGAATCCCTGCGGTAGAGCAACCATGCCTGCACCACTGTAAGATCCAAGAAGTGGAATACAATCCGGTGATACCACTTCTTGGATCTGATCGCGTATTGCTGATTGGCAGCGTATTGCTGATTGGCAGATTTTCTTTGCTATATCTTGAGACAGACATTGCGGTCTGACCGTAAGACGACCCCCTTAGGGAATGTTCTTGGTACATATGCACCTGATTCTGGTTCAAGCAGGTTTTTTGAGTACCCCAGCCGTTGTGGTCAAGTTTTCTGAGTAAATCATTCCGTATCTGCTGTCACCCGTCCTAACCACAATTGTCTCCTATACAAGTGACTCACACAAACATTATTATGTTAAGCGACAACATTTCAACATTTCAAAACATGCTTATTTTTCAAAAAAGACTACATATTTGATTAAACTCATTTTCCAAACAGGATTACATTTGCACCTTCTCTATGTTTCTGTGCCTCTTAACAGGCAGATCTCGTCTCTCTCTCTCAAAGAGTTGTTCATGTCAACCTTTGTTGTTTGGCTATGTGAGGCCCCTTAGCAGGCTGCATCTGTCTTAACCACATCCTCTGCCGTTTCTATACTCTTTGTCGAGCAGTTTGTTACAAAAGCATTTTTGCTTTCAACCTTTCTTATTCAAATATGATCATTTTCCAAGCAGGAGAATATCTCATAGCAAATTATATCCCAATAATACTTATGGCATGAATATGTTCATAGCAAGAATACATTTTATACTCAAGCAGGGTTTTAATGTTTCATAGCATGATTACATTTTGCTTAAGCAAGGTTATATTTCAATCACACTTTAGTCAGCTCAACTTTGATATTACTGGTCAAAGTGGATTTCAAACGGCATATGCTTTGTTTTCTCCTAATTTCTTTGAACGTTTATTGTATCTTTATTCTAGCAAAGGCATGACATACTTAATTACACATTTAATACTCTCTCCAAGGGAGTCGAGGTTTTTTTTTTTGGGGGGGGGGCAGCAAATGGCAGGTCCACATTCTGGCCGAGCCCTCAACACTGATGAAAAGCTAAAATTACTTGCATGTTTTGTTTGTTGGGGTACGCTGTGATATGCCTCATTGTGTCCTGTGTCCTGTGAACATACACAAACATTGCACTTGTTTTCAGATAGTGGTGTGTTGTACATTTCACATCTTTAAAAAGTCTCTCTGTGATGGTCCTAGCCTGGAGATTCCAGGCCCAAATCCGAAAGCTTAAGGGTCTCACCATGAATAATGTAATGGCCCAACTCGAGGGGCGGCACCAAGCATGCATTTGAAAATCTCACTGCACGCAATTGGATAACACTAGGCCTACTGTCATCTGTTTAGCTCGCCTCTGGCCCACCTATATCAGATACATCGTGATTGGTTCCCCGCGATACAAGGGACAAACTCTTCTCTGTGAGAGGTATTATAACCAGGTGGAACGCATCTAAAGCTTCAGTGTTTGTGTTGATCCACATTGAGATGTCTCTGAAGATCGCGTCCATCATGCTTATCCTGGCCAGCATGCTGTCTACTGGAGGTAACACACATCTGTAATGGACATCTATTTGATCATTTCTTTGTTTGCATAATTATGTGTATGGATGTGCATGTCCATCCAGCAGCCATCTGTGTGTACAGTATCTGCTCACATGACTTCAAAATTACTGATACAATGTAATTCAAATCTGGATCTCTGAACACACACGCTGGAATTTGGTTTAATTTTGCTTGATATTACAGGGCTGTAGGTCTGCAGTCACCTAACTGCTCTTTTAATAATAATAATAATAATAATAATAATAATAATAATAATAATTAGGGCTGTCAAAATAACTGATTAATTTCATTGACTGGAACATTTACTTTTAAAAAATGGCCTGATGGTGTTGATAAAAAATAAAGTGTTGAAAATAAAGTCCTCTGCAATGTCTGCAGCAAGGAATTTGCATATCACCGGAGTTCATCAACTCTATAGTCGCACATCAATGCGAAGAAATAAGTGTTGACATTGAGGGGAGTGTTAATTAATTTTCATTGTGTCCCCTAGGTTATATCTGTAGCCTGAAATGCCTTGTATGTGAAAAAAAAAAACTTCTTCCCGAAGCACATTTGAATTTATTTCCTCAGCATATAAGGTCATATCATATATCATAGATTATTATGGCAATTATTTGAACAGTGAAAATAATAATAAAAGACTTTTTGAACTTTAATGTCACTAATGCTGATTATTCCATGATTCATTTGAATTTAAATATTTAAAATACCTTCACAGCAAAAATTATATATGCGATTAATTTAGATTAATTAATCACAGAGTATGTAATTAATTAGATTAATTTTTTATCGATTGACAGCCCTAATAATAATTTTGTCCATATTAATGGGTTGATCTCAGGGCTTTGAACCGGTTCAAGGAACGAAAACGAAAACCGGGAACTTTTTGTATTTTACAGGGAACAGAAACGAAACCGGAAACGTTATTATTTTTTATGTTCTGGAACAGGAACACTTATTTAAAAATAATGGTAACCGGTTAATACCGGTTTTATTTCATTCCTCAAAGTTTTCGTTGCCTAATTAACTAAAAAAAAAATATTATTTTCCTGCGCACGTTACCATGACGGCTGAGGTTCACTTCCTGTGTGACATCACATCAGACATTCGCTGACTGAATGGAGAGAGAGCGGTGGATTACGAAGTCTCCACTCCACATCTTAAATAAGAGGTAAATTACGATTCATCGTTAATTAAAACGCTCATTCCAAACACAATATCAATAGCTATATTTGTCGACTCCACGTTAATGATGGACTAGCGAACATTAGGCCTACTGGATGGCCTTTCCCCCGACAGTTGCAATTTGTTGTTGCCCGAGTGACATAACCATGTGTCTTAATAATGTCGTTACGTTTGTGTGGAAATTTTCTCTTTTAACAATAAACTACACATTTGAAATAATTGTAGGCCTATTTAATTATTATTATTATTAATAATATAATTATTATTATGTAATAATGGTTGTAATATTATTAGGCTACATTTGGTTTATGCTGGATGAGAAAGATGTGACATAATTCTATAGCATTAAACAGCTGACAGGAACGAAATTAACCGTTCCGGGAACAGTATTTTTTTGTTCTAACCGGTTCGGGAACGTCAATTTATTGGTGGAACAGAATTCCGTTTCTGTTCGGAACGAACCGATTGGGAAAAAAAATCGGTTCAAAGCCCTGGTTGATCTATGGTCCGTGAAAATCTAAACGTAGCTGTATCACCGACTGATGAATCGTAAACTCACATTTATCCTGTGCCGGGGCTATGTTAGAGTTTTATGCCTAACTATGTTCTGAGTCTTTTAAAGTAAAATATACATAAAGTATTGTATAAAGTTAAGTGAATATGCATAAAATAAAGGTTTTCACTTCTATAAGGCGTAGGTAGTAAAGCTGCTTGATATGTTGTTTTCTTTATTGTTCAAGGCATTTTTTTCCATCACATCACCTTTCTGTTTTCTACATTAACGTATTCTGCTTCCTCTTAGATTTTCTACAATGTTACGGCTTTAAAGAGAAAATTTATGGAATAATCAACTGCCCTGCAAATTCTGATCGTTGTCTGAAAAATGGTTAGTTTTTGGTACTACACTGTAATATTGTTTATTTCTCTGCCATTTTGATAAACTTGCATTGTCACTTAAATGGTTCCTCCTCTCTCTAGTTGTTGCCTGTTGTGATAAAGATGTGACCACTTATGGCTGTACCTCTCACAATGACAAAGACTGCACTGAATCAACTTGCTGTTTGGGGGATTTGTGTAACGGTGCTGGCACCATCAGGAAAAACCTCTTGTTCCTGCTGGTGCCGTTGACCTCCATCTTTCTGCTCTCCTGAGCTGTCTGGGAGTCCATCCTCCTCATCAGTGGGTATTCACTTCTTCTATGTACTGTCTGTCTATGGATGTTCAGGCAGTACAGAGACCGTCCATTTGTCCTGGTCTGTCCTGCCATTCGTGACTGGATGTCAACAATGTCAAAATTTTGTTTTCATTCTTTGCATTTCTCCATGTCATATTATGTGTAGTTACATCAATTGGATGGTTTTTATATGTGTGTTTATTTTTTATTAAATCTTTTACAAATGTAACGTGTTATGATCTGCATTCTATAGCATCAGTTGTCTAGCCCGGAAATATCCAGACTCTTTCATGCAGCTCTCTATTAAAAACCCACGAATATACCACAAACCCAGATGACATACTGAAGGAAAATGAAAATTGAGCGGAAGTACGGCAGGAGGACAGAGCCAGGCTATCAGTTGCTAATACATCTAAATTCATTGTTTAAATTGTCAATCACTACTTGTATTGCAGAGATGAATAAAACATTAAACTAATAGCCTAAATCATTTGTTCAAAATATATATTTTTAAGCGTAACATGAAGTGAGCAGGACATCTCAACTCCTATCGAGAGTAGCCTACCTAACAGATAGTAATTTTATCTTATTCATAGACATATATAAAGCCTTTGATACTGTTAAAGGATAATTCCGGTATTTAGCACTTTGAGTCCCTTTTCTGGTTTGTTTTGGATGAACTAGAGTGGTGGACACCGACATTTTGACGATTGGTCCTGTCTCGACTTTTCTGACTTGTTTTGGATCGCCTTTACTGCTTCAGAGTGGCTGCCTATGGGCATGCACAAACATGTCCTTAAAACAACCCTTAACATTCGTTTTCAAAACTGTGCAACTCACCGAGTGGTTAGTGGTGTTCACTGATTATTAAAAACAAATATATATTGGCGCAATGTATGATTTCCAGCCGTGTTATTTGCTATTGTGGAACTATTTTTTCAGATACCTCACAACCGCATATAAACTTCCGCTCAATATTTGAGCCTGAAGCATAGACAGTAAAAGAAGGTCTCGTGGAAGGACTACAACCAGAGCCCGTTTACGGAGACCCGGATCACTCCATTGTAACTGCAATCTGTTGCAGTTCCGCTAGGGGCGATCACGAATAAGGGGTCTATGAAAGGCTTTTTAGAACAAATAAGTGACTCAAAAAATATAATAGGCCTACTCAGTGGTGTGTATTTTCTCTGCGCCCTCTTTTGAATGCATCATTCAAATTTCTGGGGGGAAAATTATATCCCGAGAAAAGTGGATTTTGAGGGGTACAGCTCCATAGACCTCCATTCATTCTGCACTTATTAGTGAGCGCCCTCACGTGGAACCAGAACGGGAACTGCAACCAGTTCAGAAACCGGAAGTGTCCCGAAAGTGGCGGTTCTACATTCTCTGCTACAACTAAACGGGCTCTGCTACAACCAAATGTAAACAGCCCCCGTTTCCGTGTCAACCACCGTCTGGCCATCTAGAAGAGAGCAGCCCCACCGATATTCTGATGTCCCAAGCCCCATGATCCTGGCCAGGCCTGGGAAAAGACTGAAGAGGGTACCCTGTAACCATGTGGTTTTGTGGATATCCTCCCACTTCACTCACTGACTTGCTGGAGGAAACAGTCGAGGAGATGGATGGAGATGGTGAAGAAGACGAGGAGCAACATATTGATTATGAAGACCTGCTGTATATGTTGAATAGACATCATTGCCCTTGACCTTTTGACAGGGTGGGGTAGTAACGGATTACATGTAAGCTGGATTACGTAATCAGATTACAAAAATCAAATGTTGGGGATTACCTGATTACATTTTATCATGCAAACAATGCAACTGTTTTATGATAGCCTAGCTATCTTTTAATTTGACAAGCTTCGGGCTTGCCGGTTTGATCCCCGACCAGTAGAATAAATGTGGGCGGGGGAAGTGGTTGAGCACTGCTCTCCCATGCCCACATCCACGGCTGAAGTGCCCTTGAGTAGGGCACCTAACCCCTCACTGATTCCCGAGTGCCGCTGTAGCAGACAGCTCACTGCTCCGGGTTGGTGTGTGCTTCACCTCACTGTGTACTCATTGTGTGCTTCATCTCACTGTGTGTTCACTGTGTGCTCTGTGTGCTTCACTAATTCACGGATTGGGAGACCAAATTTCCCTCATGGGATCAACAGAGTATCTATACTTACTAACTTATTTACTATTGGGGCAGGTCTCTCGGCACACTGCCTGATCTTTTCCTCCTAATCTTAATGTAGCCTCTTGTTTTAGTGTTACCATTTAGCCTACTTTGAGAAAGTCATCAGGTCCCCCTGGTTGAAAAACATCCCAAAGGAATAATTTTCTCACTCCCACAATTGAAATGGACATGGTGTCATTTAATCTCAGGCCATGTCTCTGGGTCAAACAAATCCAGCGATAGCTAAATTCATTGTCCAGGTGTGCCCTTATAAAGGTTAAGCTGAGTTGTGCATCTTTGGAGAATAGTGATCCATGATCACATCCATGACGACTAAGTGATCAATTTTGGGATGGGGTGAAAATTTCAACCACCAAAACACCACCCCCAAAGTGGAGAATAGCTATAGAAATGTATTAGTTTTGGGTGTTTTTCAGACAATGGGACCTGGTGACCTCAAAGTAAATGGTAACACTAAAACAAGGGACTACATTAAGATTTTTGGAGGAAAAGATCAGTTAATTCACACAGGAATGCTTTACTCAGAGCAAAGAGATTTCTTAGATGTAATGAAATAATAAAGAGAAAGATAGAATGAGAATTCTTTCATCAATTCAGTAGTGGTGTATTTTACTTAAGGGACATATTTATTGAAGTAATCTAAAAGTAATCCTAAAGTAATCAGATTACGTTACATGTTTTTGGTAATCCAACTGATTACGTTACTGATTACAAATATTGCCATGTAATTTGTAGTCAGTAATAGATTACATTTCAAAGTAATCTGACCCAACCTTTGATTGGACCTTTGATTGGAATCAATTTTTTCTATTTCAGTTTATTCCAATGGGGGTTTCTTATACCCTATATATACACATATTTGACGGACGCAAAAGATGATACAAAAAATCACATATGGGACAATAATTTGTGTGGGGAACATCAAAATTCCTTTACTAGACACCTTAAGGATTACAAAAAATAGGTTAAAAAATATACCTTTCGGGTGCAGGTGACCCCCCCCCCCCCTTCCTACCAGACTATAACTGTATACTTGTACACTGCACTATGCTGTACTGTTTATACTGCATTACCTGCCTTTACTGTTCACATTGCACTTTTCCGCTTTTTTCCACTTCTGGACACTAACTGCATTTTGTTGTCTCTGTACTTGTACTCTGCACAATGACAATAAAGTTGAATCTAATCTAAAAATAATTAAATAAAATAATAAATCTAGAGTTATATATCAAAATGTCAACAGTATAAAGAAACCATGTATGACAACACAGATGCATTCAAAGTTCCAAAACAGATGCAGCCATCTTCATCCCCAAATACAGTGTTAACATCCAAAAAAGATCACCTCAGTCTTCCCAGCTGAAATAATGGCCGTTATTTCCTTATTTAGCATTGCAATGGGCAGAGGAAGTGGCCTGGTAAACAAAACTCTTTCACAAAGTGAATAGAGTCAGGTCACTCACGATTGGGAAACCTTTCCAACACTACACATGATGACGGGCGTAGACATAGCTTAACTTTGAAATCATTGGTCCATCAGGGATCAATGCAGTCAGGAAACAATGTAAGTGGACCTGTAAATAAATGTAGACATTCTACTGACTGCAATTTTTGATGTTTGCAGGCGTTGCTACTATTGTTTACCACAGCCAATTTCTATTTCAAACTATATAGTGTCATCCCCTATTGTCGCTGATTGGGCAGGTAATCTGCCGACCGCTGGAAATGTTAGTGAATGATGGGGTTCCAGACTAGTATCTCCCTGAAAGGAGATCTTTGTGGTCCTGACCAGGCTATAGAGAAAGTAGAGCCACAAGATAGTCATCTGCTTAGACTCCATATCCTCCCTGTCAAATATGCAGAGTGGAAAATTTGCAAGCAGGTAAGACCTGCTAGGGGAAATAAATCAACAAATTTGTATATTAACTAAAAAAAAAAATGTTTGTGTAAAGTTCACTTTGGTTCCAGCACATGTGGGTGTTGAGGGAAATAAAAAGGTGCAAGACCGTAATCCACCATACGCCGACGACCTGGGTTCGATTCCCGCCCCGTGCTCCTTTCTGGATCCCACCACGACTCTCTCTCCCACTCACTTCCTGTCATTCTCTACTATTGTGTCAATTAAAGGCATAAAAGGCCAAAAACATATACTAATAAATAAATACATTTTTTTTTTAAAAAGAGCGAGTGATACTAAAACTCAGCTTGCAAACAGGATTTATTCTGTTATTGTTTGTTTGTTTTTCTTTCCCCCCCTTTTATTTTGTATAGTCTACATAGCATATGGGCAATTCCATGAAAAGGTCATCTTATACCATGGAAAAAATAAAGTTGTGCACACACAAAAAGAGCTGTTGTTAAAATATTCATTTAGGTCTATATTTTATTGTTTGGAACTGATCTGATTGAATTTGATGGACAAATTACACTCTTTTTACATTATAAATATGGTGTGCAACCAGAAACAACATTTTCACATGGCAATATTATACCATTTAAAAAGGGGGATAAATGGACCCAAGGTTCCAACAAATTGTTATCATTTAACAAATTCTAGGTTGACAAGGGAATGGTAGAGCAATGTGTATGCTCAGCTTTTAAGTAGGCTATGTATTTATGCAGTTTGTAGAGGACTGGTTCAGATAAAACTGGCATCCCAATGAGTTCACAGTTCACACCTCAGTCCAGAAGATGGCGGTATTTCCAATCAAAATCACAGTAGAAGAAGTCTCATCTGAAGAAGGAAGAAGACAGAAACCGAACCAGGAAGCGGCCACATCATAACTCCCACATCATCGCATAGAAACAGTAGGCGACTATGGAATAGTACATATACGCTTATCCGTCCGAACAGCTGTGTAACTTTTGTCTGAACAGCCAGATGGTAAGATTGATTCTACAAACAAATGTATTCATGTTTTCATTCATTTTTGTAACCCTAGTAGTAGGCGGCTAGTAGTAGTAGTGTAGTCTAGTCTAAACTCCACATAGTTTTATATGTTATTATGGGAACTGGAGTGTTGTGTTGTGTAGGCTAAATTATTAATTAGAGTATGTACATGATTTTTGCGTTTCGTCTCTGAGGGGCGTTTGTGTATTTTTTGAATTCGCAAAGGCAGGGGACACTGTTTCGGTAAACTAAGGTCAGCAGGCTATGGATATTCCGCAGACATTTGGATAACATGTTCGATAAAATCTGTTCTAAATCTGTTTTTAATAAATGTTCACCTAATAATGCCTTTGAAACACACACACACGCGCGCACAAGGTTTGTAATGTTATTGTTTGTGTGCGCCTCTTGGTTTGAAAGAAACAGACAAGTGTCACAGATTTTGAGGTGGGGTGAAAATTTGAGATTTAAATTGATCTAACAAAATTGGTAATGTACTGCTGTGTAGGCTATTTGACTGTGTATGGGACAAAGTGTCATATTGCCTTCATTACACATTTAAGAGTACAGGATACATCTGCATCAACCTATTTGTAGAGATGTGTGTGTGTGTGTGTGTTACATTTATGTTGTAAAGGAAAAAAAATTTAAATTCCTATGTGGACATCAATTGGGGGAGGGGTAGCCTAAAGTAACAGAAATCCTCACTGTTTCCTCTCTTTTCTTCAAGCTATGGCACAGTTTGAGGCAACGTACCAGAAGTCGGCCCAGTACCCTAAACCTGCAGGACTAGTTCTTCAGTATGGCACTGCTGGGTTCCGTACCAACGCCAAGCAGCTGCCCCATGTGATGTTCCGTATGGGCTTGCTGGCCGTTCTCCGATCCCTTCGAACTCGGGCCACAATAGGAGTGATGGTTACCGCCTCACACAACCCAGAGGTATGGTCATCGAGCTTGTTTGTGTTCTTCAGCTTGTTTAGTGTTCAACAGTTGAGCAGTTAATACCTCATTAATTCATTCTTTCATTCAGTCCTTCATTCATTCATTCATTCATTCATTCATTCATTCATTCATTTCTTCCTTCATTCATTCATTCATTCAGTCCTTCATAAATTCATTCATTCAGTCATTGCAAAGAGTTTCACAGAGACATGGATTATTTAAAGGATTACTAGTGCCATAAGGAAAGGTAGGGGGTAAACACTATGTTTTGGAAGACGTGAGACAGCTAAGTCCATGTGAGGCGTCTTTTACTTCCTCTACTAGCAGCTGGAGGAAATGCTGAAACAGCAGTTTGCATTAGACAGACAAAGTCTTTTTTTCTTTTTCCCAGTTATAGTCTCCTATTATATGGGGAGGATGAGCATTCAGTCCTTATGTCTCACAATCAGTTGTTTTAAAGGGACACCAGGCAACGTTTTTGTGCTAATTAATCATCTTCGTAAGTCGGTATATGGTTAAATGACTCATTACGGGGCGAATGAAGGCTCTCTCGCCCGCCCCTACTGCCTGTAGGAAGAATATCCCACTTGCAAGTTCGGTGTATCCTACCCGCCGACCGAAGCAGGATCAGTTTACAGCACAGAGGCAGGCTAACGAAACGCTAGAGATTGTTGCAAACGTGTGTATAATGGCAGAGCTGGCGAAGAAGCAGCGAAAACCCTTGACGGAAGACGCAAAGAAAAGGAAAAGAGCTTCAGACCGAGCGAGGGGGAGTTTCGTAGAGAAAAAGCATCAGGCTTGCCTGGTGTCCCTTTAACAGTGCATATCTTACCATAAGATAGCTATCCTTAGACTCAAGTCATTAACATCAGAGTTTCTCAGGGAAAAATATATTTAATTTTTTATGGCAATTATGAGATCATTTAGGAATTATTATCTTGTGGGATTACCATGGCATCCTCGTAACTGATCCTGATTAGTTAAAGTGGAAGGTACATTATCTAGCCTGGTGTTGTCTTTTATTTTTATATGTCGATAAGTCAGATGAGTTTGGTGTTTGTAGGTGAGGTTTTGGTCATGAATAATAATTTATCATGCATGTGTGAACTCAGATCCAGCCCAGAGCATCCTAGGTGACTGTGTGTGTGTGTGTGTTGCAGGAGGATAACGGGGTGAAACTGATTGACCCCATGGGGGAGATGCTGGAGATGGCATGGGAAGGCTACGCTACACAGCTGGCCAATGCTGAGCAGGATGGCCTAGTGACCGCACTCAGGGATATCATCGAGAGGGAGGCCATCAACATGGACCACAGTGCCAGTGTGTTTGTCGGCAGAGACACCAGGTACTCAGACATTATAGCCAGACACTGAGTAGCCATTTTTATCTCTAGGAGTCTATCACTAGGAGTACATTTTCAGTAATTATTGAGAATTACCTTTGCTTGCTTTGCCTGACACCATGCACTATCAATTTAACATGTGCTACTTTGTCACTCTTGCACAACTTACTTTTGCTCACTCATGCTCAGGTCTGTATTGGTATAGGGTTGATATTTCTGTATGGAATTATATTTCTGAGGTTATACAACTTTATAACTTGTACCATAATCTCACAACGTTGCAACCCCACTTTGTGTGTGTGTGTGTGTGTGTGTGTGTGTGTGTGTGTGTGTGTGTGTGTGTGTGTGTGTGTGTGTGTGTGTGTGTGTGTGTGTGTGTGTGTGTGTGTGTGTGTGTGTGTGATCTAGTTTTTTCAGTGCTACTGTTTTGTGTTTTGGATATTTTTAGCTGAGAGCACACCTACTTAAGCTAGGCAGACACTGTGCATTTGCTTTAGTTGTGAACGACATGGTAACTCACACTACACATCACCTATTATTGCAGTGCACACACTGTGCATTCAACTGGTCACACTGTAAGCTGCACAAAACATTCTGACAGCTCAACATATCGCATGGGAATTCAGCTCGATTGTAAAGTTGCCCCCGACTGAATCTGGGGCAAACTTGCACAGTGTCTGCTTGGCTTTAGTGTATGCAGAACTACAGACATCAGCTAGGAGTTCACAAGTAATGGCTAACCTGATTGGCTGAGCAACTTCCAACTTCCCAGGCCCAGTAGCCAGAGCCTGTCACAGGCAGTCCAAGATGGAGTGTCTGCCCTAGGTGGACACTGTCAAGGTTAGTTTGGCCACTTTCATACTGACTACTAAGATGCAGTTGAACTAATTGTTTTTTACACTGGCTGATTGGTTGTTTGATTAATTGACTGATTGTTCTATCCTCCTATCAGATTTTGGTCTGGTGATCACACCTCAGCTGCACTACCTTGTGTGCTGTCAGAACACCCAGGGTCGCTATGGTGACATCAGTGTAGAGGGTTACTACAAGAAACTCTCAGAGGCGTTCATCAAGATCACCAAGAATGTGAGAGTCTGACGATTATGATTGTTGTAATTACCATGAGTGTTTCCAGCATTTCATCAATACATATAGAACAAAAGTGTAAGAATTTGCCTATATTTGATTCGGTGTATAAAACTGACCCTGCCAGGCACGTCCTCGTCAGCCGCTGCGTGTGGACGGAGCTAACGGGATCGGTGCGTTGCAGCTGAAGGCTCTGGAGCCATACCTGCAGGGTCAGCTGACCGTCCTGCTCACCAACGACGGCTCGACGGGGAAGCTAAACCACCTTTGTGGCGCGGATTATGTCAAAGTCCAACAGGGCGCACCACAAGGTGTGGACACACCCGGGGGGGTGGTCAGACTGTAGAGGCTTCGCTTCAGCCAGTTAGCATCAGACCTTTTGCTGCCCGTTTGTTTACCAAAGGCCTGTATTAGTCATGTGCCTGTGTGGCAGATCAGTGTGGCATGTTGGTTACTGTGTTCCCTGGGCATGTGGTGTTTGCTGGTCAAGCAGTTGGCTCTTTATAGTTTTGATGACAAAAAGCAAGCATCGGGAAAAAGAAAAAAAATATCCGCACACTGTCTTCTATGCTCCCAAGGTGATTTAATAGGTGCAACGTTTAGGAATGTACCTGTGGTTGAAACGTTGTACCTATTAAATCACCTTGGGAGCATAGAAGATGATGTGTTTTTCTTTTTCCTTTGCATCGGTCTGTATCCAGTACCTGTTATAGGCTTATATATAGATGTTTGTGCATTCCCACATTACAAAAGAGCAAGCATCACTCATTTCACTTCTATATAATGACTCCATGTGCTTACTCTAACTCATTGCCCATCACTACCTGAAAAAAATACCTCCCTTCAGCACTCAGACAGAGGTTGCTTAAGATGATTCTCTGACTCTGATTCTCATAGATCTCATTCCATTCTCCTGTTCTCTTGTTTCCTCTCTTTCTTAATCTCTCTCCTCGACTCTTTTCCCTCTCTTCCTGTCTTCAGGTATGGAGATGGGACTTGGGGAACGCTGTTGCTCCTTCGACGGTGATGGCGACAGGATCGTTTATTACTACAATGATGATAAAGGTCGTTTTCACCTGCTGGATGGAGACAAGATTGCCACACTTATCAGCACTTTTATCAAAGAGCTGCTTACTAAGGTAAACATATATACCCTCACAGACAGTATGTGCATGCATGCACACACACACACACACACACGCACCCCCTGTAACCTCTGTAACAATGTCCCATGAAGTCTTAAAACTCTCGTTTGCATGTTGTTTGCAGGCTGGACTGGACCTGCAGTTGGGCGTGGTCCAGACGGCGTACGCTAACGGGAGCTCCACGCACTACCTCCAGGACAACATGAAGGTCAGGCGCCATGGTAGCACAAACACACATGGGCAGAATTTCTCCCCAAAAATGACCGGACACTAAAACATCTAAAATATTGGCATTGGGTATAAAACAATGAGCACCTTCAAATATAAATTGCTCAGAATACCGGAACTGATGCCCACTTATGTCTGTTAATGCAACTGGTAGAGAGGGCATTTTGGTCAGATACGATATAATATTGCAGGGTGAGATTGTGAGGTGGTATAACACTGACCTATGGTAGTGCTTATTTAGCACATTCTGGCGCTGTTTTACAGCCTGCTCACTGGTAATGATAACGTTGTGCCACCCACTTTATATCCCTTTTTATGGCATCACTTTGTGTTTGTTTATGTGATGTGTACTGAATATGTGATTATGTGCATGTAAGGTGTGTGTGGTTTTTAAACAGAACGGCAAGAATGGCAGCCCGACAAATCTCGCGACAATCGTGAAACATTACCTTGTTAGTAGATATAGCTCTATAGAGATAGTTTTTGCCTGTTGTTAATCCTTCACTTCCACAACAAAAGCATTTTCATTGTGTGTACAGGGGAGATAAGTCACGAGAAGTTTGCTTTTTACAACAGCAGAGTAAAATATAATTATATTGCGACTCTAGAGGGAGCTCTACAGTCGCCAAAAATAACTAAACCTGCATAGTGTACCTTTAAAAGTGGCAGTTGGCAGATTTTTTTTTTTATCATATTCACTGAAACCAATACTATGCTCCGAAAGAACAACATAAATCAGCCGGTTTTAGACAAAAACCCGCACTTCTACCTCCACCTAGTTATTTGTTTTTCAAAAATCCTCAGCTCCCGGTTCTTCTGGTCCAATCAGAGCAGGGCTGTGTGAGATCTGACTGTCAATCACAGTCTGGTGCAGTCTGGTGCGCACTGACGAGCACAAACTCGATGAGAGGGTGCTTGGTGGTAGTGGGGGAGGGGCATGAGAGTTGTAAAACATTCAAAATTGTGGCTAAGTCCCCTCAATCTGTCAGACTTGCCAACTGCAGCTTTAACTATGACCTTTTGATCCCAGGTGATTGTGCGCTGTGTGAAGACGGGGGTGAAGCACCTCCACCATGCGGCGCTAGAGTTTGACGTTG